>NC_050086.2:13341733-13535007 GCF_009764565.3 Dermochelys coriacea | reverse complement strand
AAAAGACTTCTGCAGTGCACATGGGCACATGTGCCCCCCCCGGACTGCCTAACCCCCAGCTTTGCCCTTTACTACCTGCCCCATTTGCCACTTGCTTTGCCTCCTCTTTTGCTCCAGCCCCCCTTACTAGCTTCAGTTTGTTTGCCTGCCCCGCCCATTTCCTTCTGCAGCCTTTGTTTGTTTGCCCCGCCCCAGCCTCTGAAGCTAGCCCCTTGGTTTCCCTGTTCTACCCCCAAACCGCTTAGCCCCTCGCTCCGTGTGCCCATGCCCCTCCCATGCGCTTGTGCAACTCCCCATTTCAGTTGCAACCCTCTTCACTGCACTTTCAATATTGTTGAATCCCCCCCCATAGTGCACCAAGAGGAGCCGGAATTCCACCTTGTGTCGGTGACTGACCCCTAACCCCTGATTGCCCCCGTCCAGCCCACCCCTTTTGGCGCCCTCCTCCCCTGCCTGCAGCCTAGCGGGGAGGAGTGGTCGACCTGCTTCCCCTCTCCCCTCCTCCTTTTGGTATCCCCCTTTCCTCCTTGCTCATGATGGCGGGGGTTGAGACGGGTGAGACCTAGTTCCATAGCCCGAGCTCTCCCTCCCCCGCCTGCCCCTCTGTCCCCCCCCAAGCTCTACGTCCGCTGCCAACCATCTGCCATCGCCCCCGCTGGCACCAGCCCGACGGGCACCGGGGTGACCTCCACTTCTGCCACGTCTCTCACCCCCCCTCAGATTTGCGGGAGTCCTCCCAACCGCGGAAGGGCCAGGGAAGAATAAGGTGAAGGGCCCGCTAAAAGACCATGCCCTCCATGATGGGCTGCCCCCGATGCCCCGTCCCCATCTCCAGCTGGGCGCCCTTCCCCGCTGTTCCCTCCACCAGCTCAGCAGGTGTCCCTCCCCAGTCCCCAAGCATACGCCCAGGTGGCGGCAGCCCCTCGCCTGCCGCTACATCATTTCTCCAGCCCACCGCCTCCGCTACCATCCTATAGCGGCCGGGGCCCCTTTCCCACCATGACCAGGAGCACGGCGTCCGTTGCCTCCTGGTGCCCGCCTCGACCCCCACGTGGAAACCTATGTGCGTGCGTTGGCGAGGGTGGTGGACCCACGGCCATTGTGGCGGCCTCCAAAATGTATGGCAAGGTTGTCTTCTTCGTAGCATCGGGAGGCCGCCGCCCAGGAGGCGGTAGAGAAGGGCCTGGCGGGGGGGCGTGTTCGTCCCCTTAGAGCCACTAGAGGACCTGGGCGTCCGCCTGGTCCTGACCTCCGTCCCTCCCTTTCTCCCCAATGCAGCCCTGTTACCCCCCTTTCTACTTGGGAAAGCCCATCTCTGTCATCAGTCCTCTCCCGTTGGGCTGCAAAGACCCCGCCCTCCTCACGTCCTCTCCTTCCGCCGCAAGTTCAGCTTCAACTGCTGCCGGCGCGCGCGACGGAGAGGCACTGAAGGGTCCTTCCTAGTCCCCTACCAGTGGGGCCCTACAGGGGCATTATTCCACGGTAGGGCCCGTGCTACCCTGCCGGGCGATGGGCACGTCCGGAGGACTGCCCCCTGGCCCAGAAGGAGGGCATCCAGACACCCGAGCCCCGCAGGGCACCGGCCCCGTCATCCTCGCCGACGCCCCTGGCTGCCCATCCCGAACTGCCCCTCCTCCTTCCCAGTCCACATTGCTCCCGCTCAGGCCCAAAGGGGCACCTCCCCCACTATGCCCAGTACGAGCGGACACCCCGCCACGCGCTTGCATCTGGCGAGGCCTGTGGAGGAGGGTGCGGCAGGGACACCGCCCTGCATGGGAAGGGCCCGCCACCAAGGGGAATCTTCCCTCCCTTGTGCGCCCCACCGTTACCCCCTCGGTCCCTGAGCCATCGCCTCTGCCCCTGACACCACCCCTGCTAGCCAGCCCCCGGATGATGCCAGGGAGGCTGTGCCCTAGTCCAGGGAAGCGGGCAGCGGAAGCTCGCTCCGCTCCTCCCATGACGCGGAGGCCCCCCCGCTGAAGACCAGGAAGGGGGCAAAACCGACCGCTTCTGAGGCCTTCCGCTTACCCACGGGTGTGTTCCACCCACCAGAGCCGGCTGGGGAAGACCGTGGCAGCACTGGAAGGCGGTATCTCCCCTCCACGGGAGTCCCTCCCTCCAGACCCCCGAGGCACCATCTGAAACCTCAGTGTGCCCCAAAGTAACCATCGCGTCAGGTGCCGGCGGGAGAATCCCGGTTAGCGGAAAATAATTTCCCCTCTATATATGAGGAGATCGAGGCCCTGGGTCTGACCCCGGTCACCCAGGGGGAGGACGATCCTATGCCAGCGGGCCTGGATCTGGGCGACTTCTTTCCAGCCCCCCTTTCCCCATACTCCCTCCCCTAACCGTTGCTTCTGCTCCCACCCCGAGGAGCCCTGGACTCCTCCATCAACCCGGCTGCAGAAGGCACCCTGCTGAGAGCCACCGAGCCATTGAGGCGACGGCCAGTGCCACGCGGCTGGAACCTGAGCCACCAGGGGCACCCTCGCTGGTGAGGAACATTCGACCTCCTTTCCGGGAGAGGACCCTACAGAAGAAAGTCCACCTCCTGATGCCGTGGCTGCCAAATCCACCAGACAGCTTGCGCCCGGCATCGGTGAGAGCCCTCTCCCGACCCAGACTCTCACCTCTACCGCTGCCCCTGCCCTTCTCCCGCCCACCTCCCGAGATATTATTGCCACCCCTGGGACAGTCTCCTTCCCCTTTCCAACAGATGACTCCCAGGGAATGGCCTTTGTGTTTGCCCGTCCCGACCCACCAGGGGCTGCTATCCTCCCTCCGCCGCCCCCTATCGCCCCAGCATTCAGGTCAACCCATCAAGAGCCCCCCGTCGGGGGTCCGCACCCTGTCTGCCCGTCCCGCTGGGCCAGGGGGCTGTACCAAGGGCCCCATCGGGAAGCAACCAGACCATAACCCCAGCCCCCCATGCGCTGCGAGAGGAGTTGCGGGAGTTCCTAGAAGACGTCCGTGGCTCCCGCAACAAAGTCCAGCTCGCCCTCCAGCGATGGGGGGACTTTAATCAAATCCTCCGGGCCGCAAGGGCCCTCATGGGGGAGGGGAAAAGGACCGGGAGACAGGGCGCCGCGGCCTACCAGCGGGTCCGCCACTTCCGTGACTCCTTACTCACCTACGGGGTGGGTCACGGACTGCTACGCGGCCCGCCGGGAGCCACGAGCATCCCTGCCGGCGAGGATCCCCCCCAGCCCTCCTCATGGCACCCTTTACCATCGCAACATTGAACACCCGTGGCTGTAAGATGGGTCTCCGCAGGTCCCAGGTGCTCTCCTTCCTTCGAGAGGGAAGGTACTCTGTGGTTTTCCTGCAGGAGACCCATACGGATCCGACCGCCGAAGACAGCTGGCGGCTGGATTGGGGGGACAGGGTCTACTTTAGCCACCTCACAGTTCATACGGGTGGAGTGGCGACCCTGTTCTCCCCCGACCTACGGCCCGAGGTGCTGGGGGTCGCCGAGGCTGTGCCGGGTCGCCTGCTGCACCTCCGGGTCCAAATGGAGGGGCTCGTAGTCAACCTCGTCAACATCTATGCCCCAGCAGCGAGCCCGGAGCGGCTGCAATTCTATCAGCAGGCATCCGCCTTCCTCGGCACCTTGGATCCTCAGGAGTGCCTGGTCCTGGGAGGGGACTTTAACATCACCCTTGAGGAACGGGACCGCTCGGGAACCGAGAAGAGCCAGGCCGCCGTGGCCGTCCTCCAGGAGATAGTCGAACACCACTCCCTGGTGGACGTCTGGCGCGACCACCACCCGGATGACGCTTCCACGTTCACCTTTGTCCGGGTGGAGGCCCATCGGTCGCGCCACTCCCGGTTGGACCGCATTATTTATCACGCTTTCATCTCACACGAGCCCACTCCTCCAGCATCCGGCCGGCCCCATTTTCTGACCATCACATAGCCACCGTGACAGCCTCCCTCTGCGCGGAGAGGCCGGGGCCGGCCTATTGGCATTTTAACAACAGCTTGCTGGAGGATGCGGGCTTCGTGGCGTCCTTCCGGGAGTTCTGGCTGGCCTGGCGAGGACAGCGGCGTGCCTTTCCCTCGGCACGGCGGTGGTGGGACGTAGGGAAGGTGCGCGCCCGGCTCTTCTGCCGTGACTACACCCGGGGCACCAGCCGACGGAGGGATGCAGCGATAGAGCAGTTGGAACGGGAGGTCTTAGAGCTGGAGAGGCGTCTGGCCGCCAGCCCCGAGGATCCACCCCTCTGCGGAGCGTGCCGGGAGAAGCGGGAGGAGCTCCGGAGCCTCGAGGACCATCGGGCCCGGGGTGCCTTTGTTCGATCCCGCATCCGTCTCCTTCGGGAGATGGATTGCGGCTCCCGCTTCTTCTATGCCCTGGAAAAAAAGAGGGGGGCTAAGAAACATATCATCTGCCTACTGACTGAGGATGGCACCCCCCTCACGGATCCGGTGGAGATGTGCGAGAGGGCGAGAGCCTTCTACGCAAGCCTTTTCTCCCCGGAGCCGACCGATCCTAACGCTTGCAGAGTGCTGTGGGAGGAGCTCCCGACGGTCAGCGTGGGCGACCGAGACCGGCTAGAGCTGCCTCTCACTCTGGCCGAGTTCTCGGAAGCCCTCCGTCGCATGCCCACCAATAAATCTCCGGGCATGGACGGGCTGACCGTGGAGTTCTACCGCGTGTTCTGGGACGTCCTGGGCCCAGACCTAGTCACCGTCTGGGCCGAGTCTTTGCAGAGCGGGGTCCTCCCTCTTTCGTGCAGGTGAGCCGTGCTCGCCTTATTGCCGAAGAAGGGGGACCTCCGCGATTTACGAAATTGGCGTCCCGTCTCGCTCCTCAGCACGGACTACAAAATCGTGGCAAAAGCCATCTCCCTGAGGCTAGGGTCCGTGCTGGCGGACGTGGTCCACCCAGACCAGACCTACACCGTCCCGGGCCGCAGTATCTTCGACAACCTATATCTGGTCCGGGACCTATTGGAACTTGGGTGTAGGGATGGTCTGTCGTTCGCCCTCCTGTCTTTAGATCAGGAGAAGGCGTTCGACAGGATGGATCACGGGTATCTCCTGAGCACTCTGCAGGCATTTGGCTTCGGACGCAGGTTTGTGAACTTTCTCCGGGTGCTGTACGCTTCCGCAGAGTGTCTGGTAAGACTCAACTGGACCCTGACCGAACCGGTCAACTTCGGGCGAGGAGTACGGCAGGGGTGCCCCCTCTCAGGCCAGCTCTACGCTCTGGCGATCGAGCCCTTCCTCTGTCTCCTCCGAAGGAGGTTGACAGGGTTGGTGCTGAGGGAGCCGGAGCTGCGGCTGGTCCTGTCGGCGTATGCTGATGACGTGCTCCTCATGGTCCAGGACCCGGGCGACTTGGTGCGAGTGGAGGCTTGCCAGGCCATCTATTCAGCAGCCTCCTCTGCGCGGGTCAACTGGGTCAAGAGCTCTGGCTTGGTGGTAGGGGACTGGCGGCAGGCGAGCCCCCGCCCACCCGCGCTTCAAGCCATCCGGTGGAGCACGGGTCCGCTGCTCTATCTGGGCGTTTACCTTTCTGCCACGCATCCCTCTCCGCCGGAGAACTGGCAAAATTTAGAGGGCGGGGTGATAGAGCGGCTCCGGAAATGGACAGGACTGCTCCGGTGCCTCTCCCTTCGAGGGAGAGCGTTAGTGCTTAATCAACTAGTCCTGTCCATGCTTTGGTACCGGCTCAACACCCTGGTCCCGGCCCCGGCTTTCCTGACCAACCTGCGGACATCGATTCTGGAGTTCTTTTGGTCAGGACTGCACTGGGTCCCTGCAGGGGTTCTCCATCTACCTGTGGAGGAGGGAGGGCAGGGCCTCAAATGTCTGCTTACTCAGGTCCATGTCTTCCGCCTCCAGACCCTGCAGAGGCTCCTTTATGGTGCAGGTAGTCCGGCGTGGAGCATACTGGCGCACGCCTTCCTGCGCCGCTTCCGAGGGCTCCGATACGACCGGCAGCTCCTTTATCTCCATCCGAGAGGTCTTCCGCGAGACCTCTCCGGGCTGCCGGTCTTCTACCAGGACCTCCTCCGGACCTGGAAACTCTTTACAACGAGCAGGTCCGTGGCGGCCACCGAGGGGGCAGATCTCCTCGCGGAGCCCCTGCTACACAACCCCCAGCTCCGTTTGCAGGTGGCGGAGTCCCGCTCGGTGCGCCAGAGGTTGGTCCTGGCAGAGGTCACAAGAGTCGGAGACCTCCTGGACTATGACCGGGGAGACTGGCTGGATCCCCTAACCTTCGCTCAGCGCATGGGGCTTTCCAGACCTTGTACTCCCCGATGCATACTTCAGGAGGTGAAGGCCGCTTTGCCGCCCGCTGCTCGGGTTTATCTCGACCGGGTCCTACACGAGGGCACGCCCCGCCCACCCACTACCCCAGGCCCGCCGGACCTTTTAATTGGACCCCTCCCCCGTGGACCCAACCGATCCCTTCACCCCTTCACTAGAAGCCGGCTGCACGAGATGCAGCCGGTCTGTTTTCAAACCGCGCCAAGAAAACATCTCTACACGCTCGTGCTCCACACCCTTCACGCCCGCACCCTTGCGTCCCGCCCCGATACAAAATGGCGGGACCTCCTGCCACCTTTGGAGGGTGCAGAGCCCCGGTGGGGCAGCCTATATTCCATCTTAGTCCCAAAGCCCGCCGGGGATGTCAGTTGGCGGCTCCTTCACGGAGCCGTGAGCACGGGCGTGTACTTGGCGCGGTTCACCACAATCCCAGACACCTGCCCCTTTTGCGGCGTGAGGGATACCCTGGCACATGTCTACCTGGAGTGTGCCAGGCTGCAGCCCCTATTCCGGCTCCTCACCAATATCTTATTACGTTTTTGGTTGCACTTCTCCCCTCACCTTCTCATTTATGCACTCCCTATCCGTGGCCCCACAAAGTCCCGGGATCTCCTGGTCAACCTCCTCCTGGCCCTAGCTAAAATGGCCATCTACAAAACCAGAGTGAGGAGGTTGGCCGATGGAGTCTCCTGTGACTGTGGGGCCTATTTCCGATCCTCGGTCCGTTCACGTATCCGGGCAGAGTTCCTCTGGGCGGCGTCCTCTGACTCCCTTGACGCCTTTGAGGAGCAGTGGGCTCTGTCCGGGGTTCTCTGCTCGGTGTCCCCGTCCGGTTCCCTTCTTTTGACCCTTTGACCGCACTCCTGTCCCTGTTATTTTATTAGTTGTCCCCCGGAATTTTTTGGGTATCTAGGTCCTGTGGGTCCCCCTTTTAGGCTGGGGGGGACCCTTTAGCAGTGGACGGGCTTCGCCCGCCCACTTCCCGGATCCCAATAAGACTGCTCTCCCATAGCTTCCTAGCGTGGAGGGAGGTGGGAAGCTGCTACTCCTGCTGCTGCTAGGCCCTAAGCTCTCCCTGCTGCTCCAGCTGCTCCCCTGGCTGGGACAGACACCCACCATTCTCTGCTACTTGGCTGCTGGACCCCCCACTCTTGGGTGCTCCTATTGCTGCAACTGCAGCCCCGGGGGGGGGGGGCTGCTAGCCCACTCCCCAGAGAGGAGGAGTGAGGGACCCCAGCCACTGCTGTTGTGGATACCACCACCACCACCACCACCACCTGAGAGGGGTCCATTCTGCCTGCCTGGACTACAACCTGGAGTTCCTGGAGCTGCTGCTGCTGCAGAGGCCGCTACCTGGAGCTGCTGAAGCCCGAGGAGGAGAAGAAGAGGATCATCTGCCAGTGGGGCAGCACCTAGAGACTTTGCAGACCACCGTGGAGGGGGCCCTAAGACTGAGTAATTTCCAAACTGTGCTCTTGTGGTGGGGGTTTTGACTGTGTTTGTAGGGACACCGGGGGTGTGGCGTGGAGCTGCCCCCGATCCATCTGTGTGTCCCCCCCAACCCCCACCACTACTACCACCACCACTGCCCCCTCCACCACCCCCACTGGCTGTATACCATCTGCCTCAGCTCCTGCCTCTGGATTCAGCTGCTTGCTTGGCTTGCCACGCCCTATTTCCACCCTTTGGGCCAGAAGCAGCAGCAAGCTAAAAAAGACTTGTGCAAGTGCACATGGGCACATGTGCCCCCCCCGGACTGCCTACCCCCCAGCTTTGCCCTTTACTACCTGCCCCATTTGCCACTTGCTTTGCCTCCTCTTTTGCTCCAGCCCCCCTTACTAGCTTCAGTTTGTTTGCCTGCCCCGCCCATTTCCTTCTGCAGCCTTTGTTTGTTTGCCCCGCCCCAACCTCTGAAGCTAGCTCCTTGGTTTCCCTGTTCTACCCCCAGACCGCTTAGCCCCTCGCTCCATGTGCCCATGCCCCCTCCCATGCACTTGTGCAACTCCCCATTTCAGTTGCAACCCTCTTCACTGCACCTTCAATGTTGTTGAATCCCGCCCCCCATAGTGCACCAAGAGGAGCCGGAATTTCCACCTTGTGTCGGTGACTGACCCCTAACCCCTGATTGCCCCCCGTCCAGCCCACCCCTTTTGGCGCCCTCCTCCCCTGCCTGCAGCCTAGCGGGGAGGAGTGGTCGACCTGCTTCCCCTCTCCCCTCCTCCTTTTGATGTCCTCCCTTTCCTCCTTGCTCATGATGGCGGGGGATGAGACGGGTGAGACCTCTCCAGTAGCCCGAGCTCCCCCTCCCCCGCCTGCCCCTCTGTCACCCCCCCAAGCTTCTACGTCCGCTGCCAAACCATCTGCCATCGCCCCCGCTGGGGCACCAGCAGCGACGGGCACCGGGGTGACCTCCACTGCTGCCACGTCTCTCACCCCCTCAGATTGGGGGGAGTCCTCCCAGCCGGCGGGAAGGGCCAGGGGAAGAAGAAGGGGAAGGGCCCCGCTAAAAAGACCAGGCCCTCCATGGCAGGGGCTGCCCCCAATGCCCCGGCCCCATCTCCAGCTGGGGCACCCTCCCCGCTGTTCCCTCCACCAGCTCTGCAGGTGTCCCTCCCCCGGCCCCCAGAGCATACGCCCAGGTGGCGGCAGCCCCCCCGCCTGCCGCTACATCATTTCTCCAGCCCACCGCCTCCGCTACCATCTATAGCGGCCGGGGCCCCTTTCCCACCATGACCAGGAAGCACGGCGTCCGTTGCCTCCTGGTGCCCGCCTCACCCCACGTGGAGACCTATGTGCGGGCATTGGCGAGGGTGGTGGGGCCCACGGCCATTGTGGCGGCCTCCAAAATGTATGGCAAGGTCGTCTTCTTCCTAGCATCGGAGGCCGCCGCCCAGGAGGCGGTGGAGAAGGGCCTGGCGGTGGGGGCGTGTTCGTCCCCTTAGAGCCGCTAGAGGATCTGGGCGTCCGCCTGGTCCTGACCTCCGTCCCTCCCTTTCTCCCCAATGCAGCCCTGTTACCCACCCTTTCTACCTTGGGAAAGCCCATCTCTGTCATCAGCCCTCTCCCGTTGGGCTGCAAAGACCCCGCCCTCCGTCACGTCCTCTCGTTCCGCCGGCAAGTGCAGCTTCAACTGCTGCCGGCGGCGCGCGACGGAGAGGCACTGGAGGGGTCCTTCCTAGTCCCCTACCAGGGGGCCCGTTACAGGGTGCATTATTCCACCGGGGAGGCCCGGTGCTACCTCTGCCGGGCGATGGGGCACGTCCGGAGGGACTGCCCCCTGGCCCGGGAAGAAGGGCCATCCAGGACCCCCGAGCCCCGGCAGGGCACCGGCCCCGTCATCGCCGACGCCCCTGGCTGCCCGGCACCTGAAACCGCCCCTCCTCCTTCCCAGTCCACCATTGCTCCCGCTCAGGCCCAAGGGGCACCTCCCCCACTATGCCCAGACGAGCGGGAGAACCCCGCCCCCGCTGCTTGCAATCTGGCGAGGCCTGTGGAGGAGGGTGCGGCAGGGACAGCGCCAAGCATGGGAGAGGGCCCGCCCCAAGGGGAATCTTCCCTCCCTTGTGCTGCCCCACCGTTACCCCCTCGAGTCCCTGAGCCATGGCCTCTGCCCCCTGACACAACCCCTGCTAGCCAGCTCCCGGATGATGCCATGGAGGGCTGGGCTCTAGTCCAGGGGAAGCGGGGCAAGCGGAAGGCTCGAGCTCCGCTCCTCCCATCTGATGCGGAGGCCCCCCGGAAGACCAGGAAGGGGGGCACCGATGCCGAGCCTTCCGCTCTACCCACGGGTGTGCTCCATCCACCAGAGCCGGCTGGGGAAGACGTGGCAGCACTGGAAGGCGGTATCTCCCCTCCACGGGAGTCCCTCCCCTCCAAGACCCCCGAGGCACCATCTGAAACCCCAGTGTGCCCCAAAGTAACCATCGCGTCAGGTGCCGGCGGGGAGAATCCTGGGGTAGCGGAAAACAATTTCCCCTCTATATATGAGGAGATCGAGGCCCTGGGTCTGACCCCGGTCACCCAGGGGGAGGACGATCCTATGCCAGCGGGCCTCGATCTGGGCGACTTCTTTCCAGCCCCCCTTTCCCCATACTCCCTCCCCCTAACCGTCGCTTCTGCTCCCACCTCCGAGGAGCCCCTGGACTCCTCCATCAACCCGGCTGCAGAAGGCACCCTGCTGAGAGCCACCGAGCCAGTTGAGGCGACGGCCAGTGCCACGCGGCTGGAACCTGAGCCACCAGGGGCATCCCTCGCTGGTGAGGAGCATTCGACCTCCTTTCCGGGAGAGGACCCTACAGAAGAAAGTCCACCTCCTGATGCCGTGGCTGCCAAATCCACCAGACAGCTTGCGCCCGGCATCGGTGAGAGCCCTCTCCCGACCCAGAATCTCACCTCTACCCCTGCCCCTGCCCTTCTCCCGCCCACCTCCCGAGATATTATTGCCACCCCTGGGACAGTCTCCTTCCCCTTTCCAACAGATGACTCCCAGGGAATGGCCTTTGTGTTTGCCCGTCCCGACCCACCAGGGGCTGCTATCCTCCCTCCGCCGCCCCCTATCGCCCCAGCATTCAGGTCAACCCATCAAGAGCCCCGTCGGGGGTCCGCACCCTGTCTGCCCGTCCCGCTGGGCCAGGGGGCTGTACCAAGGGCCCCATCGGGAAGCAACCAGACCGTAACCCCAGCCCCCCATGCGCTGCGAGAGGAGTTGCGGGAGTTCCTAGAAGACGTCCGTGGCTCCCGCAACAAAGTCCAGCTTGCCCTCCAGCGATGGGGGGACTTTAATCAAATCCTCCGGGCCGCAAGGGCCCTCATGGGGGAGGGGAAAAGGACCGGGAGACAGGGCGCCGCAGCCTACCAGCGGGTCCGCCACTTCCGTGACTCCTTACTCACCTACGGGGTGGGTCACGGACTGCTACGCGGCCCGCCGGGAGCCACGAGCATCCCTGCCGGCGAGGATCCCCCCCAGCCCTCCTCATGGCACCCTTTACCATCGCAACATTGAACACCCGTGGCTGTAAGATGGGTCTCCGCAGGTCCCAGGTGCTCTCCTTCCTTCGAGAGGGGAGGTACTCTGTGGTTTTCCTGCAGGAGACCCATACGGATCCGACCGCCGAAGACAGCTGGCGGCTGGATTGGGGGGACAGGGTCTACTTTAGCCACCTCACAGTTCATACGGGTGGAGTGGCGACCCTGTTCTCCCCCGACCTACGGCCCGAGGTGCTGGGGTTGCCGAGGCTGTGCCGGGTCGCTTGCTGCACCTCCGGGTCCAAATGGAGGGGCTCGTAGTCAACCTCGTCAACATCTATGCCCCAGCAGCGAGCCCGGAGCGGCTGCAATTCTATCAGCAGGCATCCGCCTTCCTCGGCACCTTGGATCCTCAGGAGTGCCTGGTCCTGGGAGGGGACTTTAACATCACCCTTGAGGAACGGGACCGCTCGGGAACCGAGAAGAGCCCGGCCGCCGTCGCCGTCCTCCAGGAGATAGTCGAACACCACTCCCTGGTGGACGTCTGGCGCGACCACCACCCGGATGACGCTTCCACGTTCACCTTTGTCCGGGTGGAGGCCCATCGGTCGCGCCACTCCCGGTTGGACCGCATTTATTTATCACGCTTTCATCTTACACGAGCCCACTCCTCCAGCATCCGGCCGGCCCCATTTTCGGACCATCACATAGCCACCGTGACAGCCTCCCTCTGCGCGGAGAGGCCGGGGCCGGCCTATTGGCATTTTAACAACAGCTTGCTGGAGGATGCGGGCTTCGTGGCGTCCTTCCGGGAGTTCTGGCTGGCCTGGCGAGGGCAGCGGCGTGCCTTTCCCTCGGCACGGCGGTGGTGGGACGTAGGGAAGGTGCGCGCTCGGCTCTTCTGCCGTGACTACACCCGGGGCACCAGCCGACGGAGGGATGCAGCGATAGAGCAGTTGGAACGGGAGGTCTTAGAGCTGGAGAGGCGTCTGGCCGCCAGCCCCGAGGATCCACCCCTCTGTGGAGCGTGCCGGGAGAAGCGGGAGGAGCTCCGGAGCCTCGAGGACCATCGGGCCCGGGGTGCCTTTGTTCGATCCCGCATCCGTCTCCTTCGGGAGATGGATTGCGGCTCCCGCTTCTTCTACGCCCTGGAAAAAAAGAGGGGGGCTAAGAAACATATCATCTGCCTACTGACTGAGGATGGCACCCCCCTCACGGATCCGGTGGAGATGTGCGAGAGGGCGAGAGCCTTCTACGCAAGCCTTTTCTCCCCGGAGCCGACCGATCCTAACGCTTGCAGAGTGCTGTGGGAGGAGCTCCCGACGGTCAGCGTGGGCGACCGAGACCGGCTAGAGCTGCCTCTCACTCTGGCCGAGTTCTCGGAAGCCCTCCGTCGCATGCCCACCAATAAATCTCCGGGCATGGACGGGCTGACCGTGGAGTTCTACCGCGTGTTCTGGGACGTCCTGGGCCCAGACCTAGTCACCGTCTGGGCCGAGTCTTTGCAGAGCGGGGTCCTCCCTCTTTCGTGCAGGCGAGCCGTGCTCGCCTTATTGCCGAAGAAGGGGGACCTCCGCGATTTACGAAATTGGCGTCCCGTCTCGCTCCTCAGCACGGACTACAAAATCGTGGCAAAAGCCATCTCCCTGAGGCTAGGGTCCGTGCTGGCGGACGTGGTCCACCCAGACCAGACCTACACCGTCCCGGGCCGCAGTATCTTCGACAACCTATATCTGGTCCGGGACCTATTGGAACTTGGGTGTAGGGATGGTCTGTCGTTCGCCCTCCTGTCTTTAGATCAGGAGAAGGCGTTCGACAGGATGGATCACGGGTATCTAATGAGCACTCTGCAGGCATTTGGCTTCGGACGCAGGTTTGTGAACTTTCTCCGGGTGCTGTACGCTTCCGCAGAGTGTCTGGTAAGACTCAACTGGACCCTGACCGAACCGGTCAACTTCGGGCGAGGAGTACGGCAGGGGTGCCCCCTCTCAGGCCAGCTCTACGCTCTGGCGATCGAGCCCTTCCTCTGTCTCCTCCGAAGGAGGTTGACAGGGTTGGTGCTGAGGGAGCCGGAGCTGCGGCTGGTCCTGTCGGCGTACGCTGATGACGTGCTCCTCATGGTCCAGGACCCGGGCGACTTGGTGCGAGTGGAGGCTTGCCAGGCCATCTATTCAGCAGCCTCCTCCGCGCGGGTCAACTGGGTCAAGAGCTCTGGCTTGGTGGTAGGGGACTGGCGGCAGGCGAGCCCCCGCCCACCCGCGCTTCAAGCCATCCGGTGGAGCACGGGTCCGCTGCTCTATCTGGGCGTTTACCTTTCTGCCACGCATCCCTCTCCGCCGGAGAACTGGCAGAATTTAGAGGGCGGGGTGATAGAGCGGCTCCGGAAATGGACAGGACTGCTCCGGTGCCTCTCCCTTCGAGGGAGAGCGTTAGTGCTTAATCAGCTAGTCCTGTCCATGCTTTGGTACCGGCTCAACACCCTGGTCCCAGCCCCGGCTTTCCTGACCAACCTGCGGACATCGATTCTGGAGTTCTTTTGGTCAGGACTGCACTGGGTCCCTGCAGGGGTTCTCCATCTACCTGTGGAGGAGGGAGGGCAGGGCCTCAAATGTCTGCTTACTCAGGTCCATGTCTTCCGCCTCCAGACCCTGCAGAGGCTCCTTTATGGTGCAGGTAGTCCGGCGTGGAGCATACTGGCGCACGCCTTCCTGCGCCGCTTCCGAGGGCTCCGATACGACCGGCAGCTCCTTTATCTCCATCCGAGAGGTCTTCCGCGAGACCTCTCCGGGCTGCCGGTCTTCTACCAGGACCTCCTCCGGACCTGGAAACTCTTTACAACGAGCAGGTCCGTGGCGGCCACCGAGGGGGCAGATCTCCTCGCGGAGCCCCTGCTACACAACCCCCAGCTCCGTTTGCAGGTGGCGGAGTCCCGCTCGGTGCGCCAGAGGTTGGTCCTGGCAGAGGTCACAAGAGTCGGAGACCTCCTGGACTATGACCGGGGAGACTGGCTGGATCCCCTAACCTTCGCTCAGCGCATGGGGCTTTCCAGACCTTGTACACCCCGAGGCATACTTCAGGAGGTGAAGGCCTCTTTGCCGCCCGCTGCCCGGGTTTATCTCGACCGGGTCCTGCATGAGGGCACGCCCCGCCCACCCACTACCCCAGGCCCGCCGGACCTTTTAATTGGACCCCTGCCCCGTGGACCCAACCGATCCCTTCACCCCTTCACTAGAAGCCGGCTGCACGAGATGCAGCCGGTCTGTTTTCAAACCGTGCCAAGAAAACATCTCTACACGCTCGTGCTCCACACCCTTCACGCCCGTACCCTCGTGTCCCGCCCCGATACAAAATGGCGGGACCTCCTGCCACCTTTGGAGGGTGAGGAGCCCCGGTGGGCCAGCCTATATTCCATCTTAGTCCCAAAGCCCGCCGGGGATGTCAGTTGGCGGCTCCTCCACGGAGCCGTGAGCACGGGCGTGTACTTGGCGCGGTTCACCACAATCCCAGACACTTGCCCCTTTTGCGGTGTGAGGGATACCCTGGCACATGTCTACCTGGAGTGTGCCAGGCTGCAGCCCCTATTCCGGCTCCTCACCAATATCTTATTACGTTTTTGGTTGCACTTCTCCCCTCACCTTCTCATTTATGCACTCCCTATCCGTGGCCCCACAAAGTCCCGGGATCTCCTGGTCAACCTCCTCCTGGCCCTAGCTAAAATGGCCATCTACAAAACCAGAGTGAGGAGGTTGGCCGATGGAGTCTCCTGTGACTGTGGGGCCTATTTCTGATCCTCGGTCCGTTCACGTATCCGGGCAGAGTTCCTCTGGGCGGCATCCTCTGACTCCCTTGACGCCTTTGAGGAGCAGTGGGCGCTGTCCGGGGTTCTCTGCTCGGTGTCCCCGTCCGGTTCCCTTCTTTTGACCCTTTGACCGCACTCCTGTCCCTGTTCTTTTATTAGTTGTCCCCCGGAATTATTTGGGCATCTAGGTCCTGTGGATCCCCCTTTTAGGCTGAGGGGGATCCTTTAGCAGTGGACGGGCTTCGCCCGCCCACTTCCCGGATCCCAATAAGACTACTTTTCTATAGCCATCTGGCCTTGCCCCGTCAGAATATATATATACATATCTTACTATATGTTCCATTCCATGCATCCGATGAAGTGAGCTGTAGCTCACAAAAGCTTATGCTCTAATAAATTTGTTAGTCTCTAAGGTGCCACAAGTACTCCTGTTCTTTTTGCGGATACAGACTAACACAGCTGCTACTCTGAAACCCATGGTTAATAGGTTACCAACGTTACTCAAATGTGGCCACATGTGGCCACCAGGGGCTTTTCGTGCAGCCATGACAGCCTCCTGGCCAGTGATGGGAGGGGCAAAACATCGGCCCCTCCCCTCCCTCCTTGTTGCTCATGGATGTGCCGCCCTGCACCGCCTCTGGAGAGAAGTGGGGCACAACGCTGCAGAAGTGAGGTGAGTTCTTGACCCACCTTCGGGGGAGGGAGGTTCGGAGGCAGTCTCCAGCAGCGGGACTTCAGGAACCTGGCCATGCAGCCCCAGGCTCCAACCACGGGGCAGTGGGTACTGACCTCCCCCTGGCTCTGGCCACACAGCCCTGGCCTCCAGCTGTAGGGCTTCAGCCTCCAGCCCCTGGTTCCAGCTGCAGGCACCGACCCACAGCTCCGGCCGCACGGCCCCAGCCCCTGGCACTGATCTCCTGCCCCACCTGCCTGGCAGCAGGCGCTGACCCACAGCTCTGTTTCTGGGGTCCAGCCACGCAGCGGCGGGCGCTGACTCCTGGCTCCAGCCATGCACTCCTGGGCTCTGGCACCCAGCTCCGGACTCTGGCTGTGCGGGGGCCGGCCCTAGCCCGGGGCGCTGACCCACAGCTCTGCCTGTGTGGCAGCGGGCTCCGATCCCTGGCTCCAGCCACGCAGTTCCTGTCCCCAGCTCAGGGTTCTGGCCATGGGCACTGAGCACCGGACCTGGCCACATGGCAGCAGACACCAGGCCCTGGCTCTGGCCACTTAACAGTGGGGCTCATCACCCACCCCCATTGCCCCGGCCCCCGCTGCCTCCCACAGCCCTGTATCCATTCCCCCCACCACCAGGACCCTGCTGTCTTCATGGCCTCACATCCATCCCCGCCATTGCCCCAGGGCTCTGCTGCCTCCCCTGGCCCTGCATCCATCCCCCATATTGCCCTGGGGCCCCGCTGCCTCCCCTTTCAGACCCCCCATCCAGGACTTAATGTGTCCTGGGGCTTGCTGAGAAAAGTGATATTAACAAACTGCAAGTATCACTTTTCACATCAGACTTAGCTAGTAAGTCTGATGTGAAAAGTGATACTTGTATGTTTGTTAATATCACTTTTCAGACCCTCCCAGGTAGCTACTAATATACAAATATTCACAGCAAGCCCCAGGACCCCCTAAGCCCTGGACTGGGGACCGAAAGTGGAGGCAGCATTATTTTTGTTATTGAGTCTGCCAAAAATATCCTACAAATATAAATTACAATGATTTTGATGTGACTCTGTGCATATTTAATTGTTTTTCCCTAAAGTTAATTAAGTATTTTAGGAAAAAAATGTCAATGCGGCCACCAGCAAGAGTTGGTGGCCACACTCTGAGGTCATCTTAAAAATTAGTAGCAAGAACCCCTGGGCTAGACTGTGCTATGAATGTGTGGGTTGTGTCCCCAGCTCTGATACGGAGTCACAATGTGCTATGGGGCACATTATCTAGCTCAGTGACGTTACCAGAATTGGGCAAACGTTTTCAGACAAAGCTTCTATTGGTGAACAATGCAGATTCTGCACCACCAAAATATTTCACTAACTCAGGGCTAATGTGCCAAAAAGTTTCATTTAAGAAAAAAAAAATCTGAAAATGCCAGAATGTTTCTTTGTGACATTTTCCAAAACAAAACGTGTCAATTTTTCAATTTGAAATCATCTTAAAAAAAGATAACCTTGGACATTAAGCAACATTTTTTTTGCCTTTTTTGGTTGACTGAAAAGTTTTTAAAAATTGATTGCCGATCAACCCAAAACTCTTTTATTTTTCTTATATTTCAGTTTAGCCCAGCCCAAAAAATCAGTTGCTCATCTAGCTCTATGAAGCACACGTGTAGTGCTGCTGAAGTTAATGAGGCCATCCCACCATCAACCTCAGCCTGGACCAGTCCACACAAGAGATCCACTTCCTGGACACTACGGTGCTAATAAGCGATGGTCACATAAACACCACCCTATATCGGAAACCTACTGACCGCTATTCCTACCTACATGCCTCTAGCTTTCATCCAGATCATATCACTCGATCCATTGTCTACAGCCAAGCTCTACGATATAACCGCATTTGCTCCAACCCCTCAGACAGAGACAAACACCTACAAGATCTCTATCAAGCGTTCTTACAACTACAATACCCACCTGCTGAAGTGAAGAAACAGATTGACAGAGCCAGAAGAGTACCCAGAAGTCACCTACTACAGGACAGGCCCAACAAAGAAAATAACAGAACGCCACTAGCCATCACCTTCAGCCCCCAACTAAAACCTCTCCAATGCATCATCAAGGATCTACAACCTATCCTGAAGGACGACCCATCACTCTCACAGATCTTGGGAGACAGGCCAGTCCTTGCTTACAGACAGCCCCCCAACCTGAAGCAAATACTCACCAGCAACCACACACCACACAACAGAACCACTAACCCAGGAACCTATCCTTGCAACAAAGCCCGTTGCCAACTCTGTCCACATATCTATTCAGGGGATACCATCATAGGACCTAATCACATCAGCCACACTATCAGAGGCTCGTTCACCTGCGCATCTACCAATGTGATATATGCCATCATGTGCCAGCAATGCCCCTCTGCCATGTACATTGGTCAAACTGGACAGTCTCTACGTAAAAGAATGAATGGACACAAATCAGACGTCAAGAATTATAACATTCAAAAACCAGTTGGAGAACACTTCAATCTCTCTGGTCACTCGATCACAGACCTAAGAGTGGCTATACTTCAACAAAAAAGCTTCAAAAACAGACTCCAACGAGAGACTGCTGAATTGGAATTAATTTGCAAACTGGATACAATTAACTTAGGCTTGAATAGAGACTGGGAATGGATGAGTCATTACACAAAGTAAAACGATTTCCCCATGTTATTTCTCCCCCCCCACCCCACCCCCCACTGTTCCTCTAATATTCTTGTTAACTGCTGGAATTAGCCTACCTTGCTTGTTACCATGAAAGGTTTTCCTCCTTTCCCCCCCCTGCTGCTGGTGATGACTTATCTTAAGTGATCACTCTCCTTACAGTGCGTATGATAAACCCATTGTTTCATGTTCTCTGTGTGTGTATATAAATCTCTCCTCTGTTTTTTCCACCAAATGCATCCGATGAAGTGAGCTGTAGCTCACGAAAGCTTATGCTCTAATAAATTTGTTAGTCTCTAAGGTGCCACAAGTACTGCTTTTCTTGATGGGCTTAAAGTTAACTAAGTGTTCCATGATTTGGGGCTTTAAAATCTGTGGGCTTATCTGCTTTGGGAAACTGACAGGTATAAGCTATTGCAGAACAAATTACTCTGGAATAGCTTCCTGGGTGGAGACTGGAATGAAAGTCATTTTACTCTGGACTAATTGGTGCACTTCCAAAACAGAGTAATTATTCTGGAATAAAATCACTTTTATTTCAGAACAGAGTATCCACATGTGGAGCTATTCTGGTCAATTGCCCTATGTAGACAAACCCTCTATCTCAGCTCCCCCACGGATAGAAAGGATAATGCGCTTTCTGCCTCAAAGAGATGTTGTAAGACTATATTCTTTAATGTATATGAGTTCAGATACTGTAGTGCCAGGTAGCCCTATAAAAAACCTAGCTAGTAGATAAAGTGCACATAGAAATGGCCTATTTGTGTTCTAAAATATGCTCATTTTGTTGTGCGAATGATACTTCAAAGGAGTAGCAGCAACTGGCAACATTTTCCAAATTAAGCTGTTAAATGTGCAGTGTGTGATTTTAAGGATATTATACATTATATTTAATAACCAGACCATGCTAAAACAATCAGAAAGTCAGGTTTCCTTATGACCTTGAATCTCAGTTCAGAGGTATTGAGGTGTATCCAGTTCTGTCAGAGTTTCAGGAGAAGTTGGATCAATTTTTTGACATTCCTTCAGGGCATGTGGTTAACAGGGAATGATGTGTGGTTACAGCTGGGTGGAGATAAAGTTACTCTCAATAGTTTTGTACATGGGTGGTATGTAGAGGGCTCTGCTGTTCTGTTTGTGTTTCAAGAACTTGTGCATGTTGGCGCTTGAACTGTGCATTTTTCTCAGTCTGATTTCAGTGTATCTGGGAATCATTTATGGGGCAAGAATGATACAAGATCCAATCTTCTCTTGGTATTTCAGTTCCCGAATGGTGGAAACATGCAGGGAAAAAAAAAACATGGAGTTATTTCAGCTCCACAAATTGCTCTCTGATGCCAGTAAAGCCTGTTCAAAAATATCCAAATATTGACATTTGGGTTGAACTAATTACCAAGATATTTTGATTTATTCAGGTTTCAGCAGATCCCACCTTTTTGGTTTGGATTTTAGGGGTTTTTTGCATGATTTGAGCTCCCATCATGTCAATGGTTTCAGATGAATTTTGCTTGTGAGTTTTCCTGTTTAATCCAAACTAGAAGTTCAAAGTGAGACCCATGGCACTTGGACTCATGGGAACAAAAACAGAAGGAAAAGTTCCCCAGTGTCCTGTGAACTAACTGGTTAAAATGCTAAGCTTCATACAGCCTTGAGAAATGATAAATGCTCAGGTGATCTATGAAGGATCTAAAATAAAATCACTGTAATTTCAAAAGGTGATTTTGTTGGCTTTTGTTTTCAAAAGAGCCTAAGGGGGTGAGGTGCCTAAATCCCACAGTAGTTGAGCTCTTAACTCCCTTAGACTTTTAAGGCCAGAAAGGACTATTATGATCATCTAGTCTGACCTTCTGCATTTCACCCATTAGGCTCCATTGATAATCCCAGTCCTAAACTTTTAAAATCAAATTCTGACCTGGTCCACATTCTATGTAACCCTACTAATATCAGCGTGGCAGCATTGTGTTATGTTCATGCCATACAGACAAGTTATGTAAAAACGTAAAATACACTTTCTGAAAGGCTGCAACATCAGTACTCCTTTATTCCCTAAAATCTAGAATTCTAATGCACAAGAACTAAAAAGAGAGTGAGACAAAGCAGGCTGCTCTCTAAGGCAGAAGCACAACTCAACCCACTCTGCTCTAGGCCAGCTCTTTGCAGACTGATTCCTGAAAACCCAGATGCATGCTTCCCTGCAGTGTCCCCCATCCTGCAAGCAGGACTAGGAAACCCTTGCACTTAAAGGGCCAGATTGTCATTTTAACACAGTTTTCAGCACACCATACAAAGGATGCTCATTAGAACAGAATTTAAGTGAGACAGTCAGGAAACACAATCGCTATCTATCCCACACAATCATCTTCACACTGCCCTGCCCAGCCTCCTGCTCAACTACCACATGTCTGGGCCTGGCTAGCAGCCAACTTGGAGGCCATCGGGGAAGTTTGGCTAGTTTCAGAGCTAATCACCTTGAGCCTTAACTTGCTGAGTCTCAAAGCTTGCAGGCCACAGGATGTTGCTCTCTAGCTGCAGTTTAAATATTTTTTAATGGCCACAGCCCAGAGATTTACACCGAGCCAGCTCGCTTTGAAACACTTCCATAAAAAACACCTCCTGAAAACAGATTTGTTTCATTATTATTGGGCCCGAAAGTGCCTGAAGTAACAAACAACTTCAAACTCTTTAAATTTATCACAGGTTTCAGAGTAGCAGCCGTGTTAGTCTGTATTCGCAAAAAGAAAAGGAGTACTTGTGGCACCTTAGAGACTAACAAATTTATTAGAGCATAAGCTTTCGTGAGCTACAGCTCACTTCATGGGATGCATTTGGTGGAAAAAACAGAGGAGAGATTTATATACACACACACAGAGAACATGAAACATTCAAAAACCAGTTGGAGAACACTTCAATGTCTCTGGTCACTCGATCACAGACCTAAGAGTGGCTATACTTCAACAAAAAAGCTTCAAAAACAGACTCCAACGAGAGACTGCTGAATTGGAATTAATTTGCAAACTGGATACAATTAACTTAGGCTTGAATAGAGACTGGGAATGGATGAGTCATTACACAAAGTAAAACTATTTCCCCATGGTATTTCTCCCTCCCACCCCACCCCCCACTGTTCCTCTGATATTCTTGTTAACTGCTGGAATTAGCCTACCTGCTTGTCACCATGAAAGGTTTTCCTCCTTCCCCCCCCTGCTGTTGGTGATGGCTTATCTTAAGTGATCACTCTCCTTACAGTGTGTATGATAAACCCATTGTTTCATGTTCTCTGTGTGTGTGTGTGTGTGTATATAAATCTCTCCTCTGTTTTTTCCACCAAATGCATCCGATGAAGTGAGCTGTAGCTCACGAAAGCTTATGCTCTAATAAATTTGTTAGTCTCTAAGGTGCCACAAGTACTCCTTTTCTTTTTTTAAATTTATCGCAGCACTCAGCTTGCACTTCATTTCAATTCCACGTACCTGTGTTGAGGGAAGCCTGATGCAATGTCTCAGCGATTATTGGCACAATAAACATTGGATGGAGGATCTATGATAACATCTATTACAGCTTTATGAAATATTGATAGCGTCTGAATACATATTGCGGGCTGAGCAGCTCGTTCCGGAGATGTTTAATGAAAGATATCTGTTGCTTTATCCTTGAATTTACATGTGGGCAAAATGTGCTCGCCCCACACTGTAATCTAAAGAAGGGTTTCCAAAGCCATAAGAAAATGGCATTGAAATGCATCGGGTCTGCCTTCCAAAGAGGGGTGGAGCGGGAAAAGAAAGAGACAATTTTATGTGTATTGAGTCTTTCCCTCCATTTTGAAACCCAATTGGCTTTGTGCAGGGCTAAAATCAATCTCTGCACAGAGAGCTGGCTTCTTTTAATGGGACCCATAAAAGCCACACTGGGCTGTAATGGCAGTGAAATGCTAGCCCACAATGGCGGCCTGCTGGAAAATTGACACATTCATCTATGCTCACATTCTCTTGTCCTCTGCCCCATATCTTGTTGTGCAATTTAGTACACAATGGTATCACACACACACAAACACACACATGTATCCATGGCACACAACATTATACCCCAGTCACCACACACACTTTCCCTCCCATGCCCAGATCCATGACACCTGGCTCACCCGCACATGGCCCTAAAGACACACACAAACTCTTCAAACACACAACTATAACATACCACAACATCCCCACCACCACTCAATACACATTCCCTCCTGCTCTTCTATTCACTCACAACCCTACTCATTCTCACAAACTCCTCCAAGCACACACACACACACACACACACACACTCCAATAACCCTCTGAGCACACATCCATGACACTCAACAGCAACACACACACACACACACACACACACACACACACACAGCCCCAAATATCCCACAACAGACCACACCTCCTTGCATTTGCATATCCATGACACATCCCTATACACCCTCACAAAGTCTCCAAACACATACACACACAAATATCCTTCATACCACAACGCGCACACAGCCCCCCTTTACCCTACTGTATGCACACACCCAACACTTGACATAAGACCCATCTTGCAAGTTTTCACCCAAAAAAGGACACACTAGCCAATGGGATGCTGGGAAATGGAGCTGTGTTTTCTCTGCTCCCCCTTCGGTTTAGCTGTATTTCTGTGAGTTCTTGAAGGACAATATCTTGGTGGAGAGAAGGTCTCTCTGGCTGTATTGCAGTCTCTTTACTGGAGGGGAGAGGCCGGCACAAAGGGGTATGTCCTTCATTCCTCCTCAAGGGCCCCATGTTGCTTCCATTGAATTCAGTGACAAAACTCCCATTCACTCCTATGGGACATGATCAGGCCCTAAACAAAGCAAGACATGAAGACCTACAAATCTCCAGCAGTCAGGAGTTGCACATCTAAGCCCATTTCAACTTTCCTTAGAGGCTTGGAATGGGCTGTAAGGGGCCATTTTCCAAAATAGGAACCTCACAAGCAACCAAAAGACAACCAAAAGGAATCTTCTTGTTTACCCAGATCCTTCTTTGGATGCCCAATACAAAGACATCAGACTTTCAGGGGGGACATGAAGTGAGGCAGGTTGGCTGGTCTTTTTCTTCAAAAACCTCCTCCCCCTCTAGATAGATAGGTAGATGGGTGTGTACGGGGATGGATGGATAGATAGATAGGACTGTGAAACCCCCAGAGAGATCAGAAATACCAAGAAACTTCTAAGAAAACCCAAAAGGCTAATGGAAGATTCATTTCCCCCTCTGCCTGTGTGCTACCTTAAGTCAAGAGCCCAGTGGATGTCAGATCTGGGCAGGAAGCAGTCTATAGAAGGCAGCCAGTTTTCTTTCCACCCACTCCGTTATTCTGGGGAGGTCCATTGACAAATTATGTGCCAGATGTACTCTCCCCACTCAGATGCTGATGCAGCTGTAGGACCAGACACCCGGGCTTTTGGGTTTATTGAGGCTCCAGGCTGCCCAGCCGATAAAGAAACCAGACATTCAGTTTGGTTTTGTTGCTTTGACTAGAGAATACCGTTTCGATCGGCCTTTCTCCTTTTATGTCCTTCTGTCGCTTTTCTCAGTGTGGCTCCCCTTTCACCCTCCCTCTGGGGAAAATGAAGTGGGTATCCCCAAGGGCTTGCCCTGAATCTTATTGTTGGATATAAATCCACCCTGGGACTAGCTGCAAGGACAGGTTTTGTGATGTGTACAGACTGAATTCTCCTCCGAATGACACTGGAGCCATCCCATTAGCTTCTGGGGTATTGCACCAAGATAGCCTAGAGGAGAATTTGGCCTTGTTACAGCTGTGTGACATTTACTGCCAGACATTTGGAACCACTTCGCTTAGTTCTCTGGAAGGCTCAAGGGCATGTGGACCAGAAACAGTAGCACTAGGTGCTGTAAAAAAAATGGACTAAAAGACCATCCCTGCCTTGAAGAGCTTTCAGCCTAAATTGCTAAGATTGACAGAGGATTGGTTATTGTTCCCATTTTACAGACAGGGGGCTGAGGTTCAGAGAGGTGAAGTGTCCTGGTCGAGGTCGCACACAGAGGTTATGGCAGAGCCAGGAATGAAGCCAAGTGTCTTAAGTCCTAGTCTGAACCCAAGGGCCATCCTTCTTCCCCTGTGGAAGTCACCGCAAGTTATTACCATGTTGTTGTTTGCTGCTCCATGTGTGACACTCAGTCTATAGTGGATGGATGTCCACCTTTCTGCCCCGCTCTCACTAGTCACCATCCTCAAGGCAAGCTTCCACAGATGCCAAGGGCTGAATGGAGTCTGAACTTCCCTCTCCACAGTAGAGGTGGAACAGCCTGGTCAGCAGCAGAGGGAGAGCATGAAGACAGCTTGCCCGGCACCCGCTCATGCTGCACCCGGTCTGTGGTGCATAGAGGATTCCTGTCTCCACAGCTGCCAGCCTCTCCAAATTCAAACAGGTCCTGAGCACTGTGGTCCCTTCTTTCTGAGAACGGGTGGTCTTCCATTGCTAGGTGGGCACCAGTCACAGTGTTTACATAGGCTGGTGTCCTACGTCGGTGCTGAATTCACATGAACAACAAAAGGCAAGATGTAGATGGGGCTGACCCAAACATCTGAGTCATCTAAACATCTCCTGGGGCCTGTTTCTGCTTCCACTTTCACTGGGGAAGGGGAGCATTTGATTACTACCATGATATAAACATGTACAATGGTGATGCTGATAGCACCGTGGCTGAGTGGCTAGAACACTATACTGGGGTCTTGGCAATCTCGGTTCTATTCTTAAATCCATCACTGGTCAGCTGGGTTACCTTAGACAAGTCGCTTCCCCATCTGTGAAATGGGAATAACAATCGTGTCCTGCTTTGTAAAGTGCCTGGAGATGTGCAGATGAAAAGCACTATGTAAGAGTTGGGTGTTTTTATTTTTACTACTGGTGTAAATCTGGAGTAATTCCACTGAAACCAAGGGATTTACTCCAGATTTAGGATGAATTCCAGAGAGCCCAAACTGACCCTTTTACAATGTAAACTGGGAGGATTATTACAGAGAGATGTATTGCTTTGGTTCAGGTCACCCTCAGCTGGGTCAGGAGTGTTACCTGCACATTCTAGGGCACCCACCTTTACCCTGTTTCTAGGGCTCGAGGTGTAACCCCACACAGTAGGGCACCCACCTTTACCCTTCCGTAGGCTCAGTGTATAACCCTATTAATTTAGGCACCCACCCGTACCTCATTCCTAGGGCTCAGGGCATAACCTTCTCTTCTGCAGGTTTGTAGGACCTTTTACCAGTGAAAGAGCCTTACACAATAATATCCTTGTCCTCTATTTATTAACAATCACCAAAACAGAACACATATGCTAAGTCTACAATGCTCACTCTCAATACGGCAGATGAACTTTTCCTGGTGGCCAGTTAGGATCAGGTCACCCGGGGACTCCAGCTTCTGCATGATATAGTTGGCAGGTTGTTGAGATCTGGCAGCTCTGATGTTGGGCTGTGACCTGGAGTTAGGTTCCAAAGAACTTCCTTTTGGACTCCAGTTTATATAGCGCAACTTGAGTCCTGCTTAGCTGTACCTTAACCAATCATTTTACTAAAGTATTACAAAATAATTCTTTGACCAATCCTAATATGTTGCAAAACAATTCTTTACCCAATCATATCTCACAACCCTAGTTGATTTAAACCTTGCAAAATTAGTTATGTATCAGACCGAAACAATCAAAGAACCAAAAACAAACCATGCAGACAGTGATGAGCTGCTAAAATCTTTACAATTGGTTCCCTCCTCATCCCACAAGGGGGTCGTTGCCCACCACCGCCCCCCGGGACTCCTGCCCCATCCAACCCTCCCCCACTTTCCTTGACGCCCCCCCCATCAGGACCCCTGTCCCATCCACCCCCCTCCCCTGTCTGCCCCCAGAACCGGGTGGGAGGGTCTCGTGGGTCACCATGATGGGTGCCCACCCCATCCCTAAGAGCCAGAGGGACCTGCCGGGGGGCGAAGTGGGGAGTCCTGGCGGTGCTTACCTGGGGCAGCTCCCAGGAAGCATCTGGCAGATCCCTCTGGCTCCTAGGGGTGGGGGAGCGTAGCTGGGGGGGAGCGGCTGCTCTCCTCACTGATCACATCAAAAGTGGCACCTTAGGCACCGACTCCGTGGGTGCTCCGGGGCTGGAGCACCCACAGGGAAAATTTGGTGGATGCAGAGCACCCACCGGCAGCTCCCCGTCCCGCGCCCGGCCCCAGCTCACCTCCACTCCACCTCCTCCCCTGAACCCACCGCCCTGCTCTGCTTCTCCGCACCCCCTCCCTCCCCGGCTTCCCGCGAATCAGCTGTTCGGCGGGAAGCCAGGGAGGGCTGAGAAGCAGTCAGCAGCTTCCCGCTGAGGCCGAAGGGAGGCGGAGGTGAGCTGGGGTGAGGAGCTGCTGCGGTGCAGGTGGCCCTCCTCGCGCCCCCCCCGCCCAAGCTCCCCTCTGCTCCACCTCCCTGGGCCTGAGCGCGAAGCTGCCGCTGGCTTCTCAGCCCATCTCGGCTTCCCGTGCGAACAGCTGATTTGCGGGAAGCCGGGGGGGGGCGCGAAGAAGTGGGGGGGGCACATTCAGGGGAGGAGCCGGAGGCGAGCTGGAGCTGGGCGGGGAGCTGCCGGTGGGTGCTCTGCACCCACCAAATTTTCCCCTTGGGTGCTCCAGGGCTGGGGCCCCCTGGATTCAGCGCCTAAGGCGCCACTTTAGGCCGGTTAAATTTAGAAGCCCTTTTATAACCTGTTGTCCCTCGCGGAACAACCGGTTCTAAAAGGGCTTCTAAATTTAACAACCGGTTCTAGTGAACCAGTGTGAACTGGCTCCAGCTCACCACTGCATACAGATAAAAGAGAGAAGTAGGGACCCTACAGGCAACACAATAAAGAAGTAGAGATTTGACACCCACAACTGTTGATAAGTGATTCCTTGCCAGACAGAATGCTATCAAACAAAGTTTTCTTTAAACATCTTAAGATCTGTTTCTTTATCTGGTGGTGACTGGTACTATCGGTCCAGGATCTCTTTCTTAACAGCATTTCATTGTTTTAATGCAATTTAGATGGAATGTGAGGATATGACTTTCTGTGTCTTGGCTTATGACTGCTGCTATCTTAGTGTGGCTGCAGAAAAAGACCTCACAAGGATCATCACTACAGAATTGTGCTAGGAGCAGGTGTCAGGCATGCATCTGGCGATCTGAACTGAGCCTATAATTGTTGTTGGTTTATATTATTTAAATGTTGAACTGGAACAAGGTTTGTTTGTTCAGAAGAGCAAAACATTTGAACAGCAATGTCCTTTCCTCACACACAAAGAGAAAGCCTGCTGTGAAAAGGATTCCGAATGCATCACTATGCCCTTTGCTGGGGCTGTATTAATGATGAATGCTATTGCATTTCCCTTGATTTACAGTGCCTAGCTGTAGCAGGAGATATATGTCCACATTAAAGCCTGCCACTATCCACAGTGAGGAAAAGCACCTCAGCCCAAGGATATCAAAGCACTTTGTAAACATCATTGGATCTCAGAATACCAGTGCATAAGCCAGTATTATCCCCATTTAACAGAGGAAGAAACTGAGGCATACCAATTTTAAGGCCCAAATTTTCAAAAGTGTCCACCACATTTTGGATGCCTCAATTTTTGGTGTCCACTCCAGCTGGGCATGGCAAATGGGGGTACACAAAATGAGTGACTACTTCTGAAACTCTTGGCTGAAGTCATTTGCCCATGGCCACCTGGTGAATCAGGAGCAGAGCTGAAAGCAGGGGTTATATAAAAAAAGAAGTACTGTCTTCTGAAATTTCCTTCTGCTTATGGCAGATGCTCTGGATGCAGCACTAGTCTGGGATACAGGAGACTTGGTTCCAATTCCTAGCTCTCCTACAGACTTCCTGTTTGACCTTGGCCAAAGCCACTCAATTTCTCTGCATCCGATGAAGTGAGCTGTAGCTCACGAAAGCTTATGCTCAAATAAATTTGTTAGTCTCTAAGGTGCCACAAGTACTCCTTTTCTTTTTGCGAATACAGACTAACACGGCTGCTACTCTGAAACCTGTCAATTTCTCTGTGCTTCTGTTTAGTACCTCCTGTGTCTGTCTTGTTCATTTAGATCAGTGGTTCTCAAACTTTTGTACTGGTGACCCCTTTCACATAGCAAGCCTTTGAGGGGGACCCGTCCAATAAATTAAAACACTTTTTTATATATTTAACACCATTATAAACGCTGGCGGCAAAGTGGGGTTTGGGGTGGAGGCGGACAGCTCACAAGCCCCCAAGTATAATCTCGTGACCTCCTAAGGGGTCCTGACCCCAGTTTGAGAACCCCCGATTTAGATTAAGAGAGGTATTTTCTAAAGCATGTAAGGAATTTAGCCTCACAGCAGAATTTAATATCCTATATCCCTTAGAAACTTTTGGTAATCTTCCCCATAAGTTCTTTGGGGCAGGAAATGTCTCTTGCTATGTGATCCGAGTTGGGCCTGTAGGTGCTAATGTAATACAAATAATAATAATTTATGCTGCCCTTTTTCTTACCCCTAAAATGTGGTGTTGTTAGCGAAAACTTTTTCAACTAAAAAATGAGCTTAACATCACTACAAATTGATCCCATCTTAGCACAAAAATTTCATAAAAAGAAAAGGAGTACTTGTGGCACCTTAGAGACTAACAAATTTATTTGAGCATAAGCTTTCGTGAGCTACAGCTCACTTCATTGGATGCATTTGGTGGAAAATACAGAGGGGAGATTGATATACACACACAGAGAACATGAAACAATGGGTTTATCATACACGCTGTAAGGAGAGTGATCACTTCAGATAAGCCATCACCAGCACCGGGGGGGGGGGGGGGGGAAACCTTTCATGGTGACAAGTAAGGTAGGCTATTTCCAGCAGTTAACAAGAATATCTGAGGAACAATGTGGGGTGGGGTGGGGAGAAGAAATAACATGGGAAATAGTTTTACTTTGTGTAATGACTCATCCATTCCCAGTCTCTATTCAAGCCTAAGTTAATTGTATCCAGTTTGCAAATTAATTCCAATTCAGCAGTCTCTCGTTGGAGTCTGTTTTTGAAGCTTTTTTGTTGAAGGATATCCACTCTTAGGTCTGTGAACGAGTGACCAGAGGGATTGAAGTGTTCTCCAACTGGTTTCTGAATGTTATAATTCTTGACGTCTGATGTGTCCATTCATTCTTTTACATAGAGACTGTCCAGTTTGACCAATGTACATGGCAGAGGGGCATTGCTGGCACATGATGGCATATATCACATTGGTAGATGTGCAGGTGAACGAGCCTCTGATAGTGTGGCTGATGTGATTAGGCCCGATGATGGTGTCCCCAGAATAGATATGTGGACAGAGTTGGCAACGGGCTTTGTTGCAAGGATAGGTTCCTGGGTTGGTGGTTCTGTTGTGTGGTGTGTAGTTGCTGGTGAGTATTTGTTTCAGATTGGGGGGCTGTCTGTAAGCAAGGACTGGCCTGTCTCCCAAGATCTGTGAGAGTGATGGGTCGTCCTTCAGGATGGGTTGTAGATCCTTGATGTTGCATTGGAGAGGTTTTAGTTGGGGGCTGAAGGTGATGGCTAGTGGCGTTCTGTTATTTTCTTTGTTGGGCCTGTCCTGTAGTAGGTGACTTCTGGGTACTCTTCTGGCTCTGTCAATCTGTTTCTTCACTTCAGCAGGTGGGTATTGTAGTTGTAGGAACGCTTGATAGAGATCTTGTATGTGTTTGTCTCTGTCTGAGGGGTTGGAGCAAATGCGGTTATATCGTATTATATCACCTGCACATCTACCAATGTGATATATGCCATCATGTGCCAGCAATGCCCCTCTGCCATGTACATTGGTCAAACTGGACAGTCTCTATGTAAAAGAATGAATGGACACAAATCAGACGTCAAGAATTATAACATTCAAAAACCAGTTGGAGAACACTTCAATCTCTCCGGTCACTCGATTACAGACCTGAGGGTGGCTATCCTTCAACAAAAAAAGCTTCAAAAACAGACTCCAACGAGAGACTGCTGAATTGGAATTAATTTGCAAACTGGATACAATTAACTTAGGCTTGAATAGAGACTGGGAATGGATGAGTCATTACACAAAGTAAAACTATTTCCCATGTTATTTCTCCCCCCCACCCCACCCCCACTGTTCCTCAGATGTTCTTGTTAACTGCTGGAAATAGCCTACCTTGCTTGTCACCATGAAAGGTTTTCCTCCTCTCCCCCCCCCCCCCCCACTGATGGTGATGGCTCATCTTAAGTGATCACTCTCCTTACAGTGTGTATGATAAAACCCATTGTTTCATGTTCTCTGTATGTGTACATAAATCTCCCCACTGTATTTTCCACGACATGCATCCGATGAAGTGAGCTGTAGCTCATGAAAGCTTATGCTCAAATAAATTTGTTAGTCTCTAAGGTGCCACAAGTCCTCCTTTTCTTTTTGCAAATACAGACTAACACGGCTGCTACTCTGAAACCATTCTCTACTGCCGTGTCCCTGTGCAGTTTGCAGCTGTGTTAGAGTGTGTCTGAGATGTGCTCTATGGGCTTCTCTATACGGTGCATTAGTCTGTACTGATGGGATGTAAATTCTGGTGTGCAGTAACTGGCCAGTGTAGACCCTGCAGGCATGCAATATGAATTCCCTAGTGCACGTTAATAATGTTGTATTGTTTGAAGTGGGACTAATGCACTGTGTAGACAAACTCCAAATTACTTTGCACAGATGTGAATTGCTGTACAGTGTACAAGACAGTGGAAAACAAGCCCTCCTCCCCATCCCACCCTACATCTTTTGCTTCATATACATCTACATCCCCACAAGCAACCTCTTTAGCACCCTGGCATTTCAATGCCTTCTGCCAAATGGATGCTCTAATGTCCCTGGCTGACACGCAGTCCCACCCTCACTGATACAGCAGGTTCAGGTTATATTCAGTTAATAGCCATTTTGCTTGTTTATAGCTTCCTTGGCATCATTCCTGGATCTGATGTTGCTGTTTTACTTTCCCCTGCTGCTCTGGGGCTGCCCTCACCTCAGCTTTGGGAATCATGTGTCATGTATGAGAGGTGGGATTCAACCTGTAGGAACTGATGGGAGGGCATTACCAGCAACAAGTGCATCAAAAATACATTACGGGAATGCTGGCAACCCTATTTCCCGGATTTGTTTTTTGCAAAGCCAGGTGAATAATTCACAGCGAATCATTTATATGAAGAGTTTCTCTGTTTTGTCTGCTTGGGAACCAACCTCTAGCAAGTTTATGATTTCCTCCAGTTTTCATTGTTCAGATTTACTCCCAAAATGATTTTTCTGGGCATAATTCTGGGGAGCAAATTCTCTGCTGGGACTGAAACCAGCAGAGTTACACGAGGAGGGCATATAGCTCTTGAGCCTCGCCTGCTGCCAAATCTTTAAGTGTTTGATAGCTGAAATTTGAGCAGCATTCTTAGTTTGTCAGAAAGTGTTGGTCATGTGTCATTGGTTTTGTACCCTGATTGGTGAAACATAATTCTTAGGATCAGGTTTCCACAATGCTTACAAACTAACCCTTCCTTTCTCAGGAATATTCCCCAATATTCCATGCAATCGCCCTAGTCCCACGGTACTCATGGAAAGTGAATAAAAAGCGGGCATAATCTCAAGCACATTTTTTTCCATGGAAAATTTGTCCTGAGGCTCTTGCCCAGCTCTGTGGTTCATATAATAACCGATTTGATGCTTTATATCCTGAGCCAAAGCCCACTGGATCAACAAAAGATTCCTATTCACTTCAATGTGCTTTAGATCTGATCCACAAAGAGTCTTTGGTTTCAGAGTAGCAGCCGTGTTAGTCTGTATTCGCAAAAAGAAAAGGAGTACTTGTGGCACCTTAGAGACTAACAAATTTATTAGAGCATAAGCTTTCGTGAGCTACAGCTCACTTCATCGGATGCATTTGGTGGAAAAAACAGAGGAGAGATTTATATACACACACACAGAGAACATGAAACAATGGGTTTATCATACACACTGTAAGGAGAGTGATCACTTAAGATAAGCCATCACCAACAGCAGGGGGGGGAAGGAGGAAAACCTTTCATGGTGACAAGCAGGTAGGCTAATTCCAGCAGTTAACAAGAATATCAGAGGAACAGTGGGGGGGTGGGTGGGAGGGAGAAATACCATGGGGAAATAGTTTTACTTTGTGTAATGACTCATCCATTCCCAGTCTCTATTCAAGCCTAAGTTAATTGTATCCAGTTTGCAAATTAATTCCAATTCAGCAGTCTCTCGTTGGAGTCTGTTTTTGAAGCTTTTTTGTTGAAGTATAGCCACTCTTAGGTCTGTGATCGAGTGACTAGAGAGATTGAAGTGTTCTCCAACTGGTTTTTGAATGTTATAATTCTTGACGTCTGATTTGTGTCCATTCATTCTTTTACGTAGAGACTGTCCAGTTTGGCCAATGTACATGGCAGAGGGGCATTGCTGGCACATGATGGCATATATCACATTGGTAGATGCGCAGGTGAACGAGCCTCTGATAGTGTGGCTGATGTGATTAGGCCCTATGATGGTATCCCCTGAATAGATATGTGGACAGAGTTGGCAACGGGCTTTGTTGCAAGGATAGGTTCCTGGGTTAGTGGTTCTGTTGTGTGGTGTGTGGTTGCTGGTGAGTATTTGCTTCAGATTGGGGGGCTGTCTGTAAGCAAGGACTGGTCTGTCTCCCAAGATCTGAGAGAGCGATGGCTCGTCCTTCAGGATAGGTTGTAGATCCTTGATGATGCGTTGGAGAGGTTTTAGTTGGGGGCTGAAGGTGATGGCTAGTGGCGTTCTGTTGTTTTCTTTGTTGGGCCTGTCCTGTAGTAGGTGACTTCTGGGTACTCTTCTGGCTCTGTCAATCTGTTTCTTCACTTCAGCAGGTGGGTATTGTAGTTGTAGAAATGCATGATAGAGATCTTGTAGGTGTTTGTCTCTGTCTGAGGGGTTGGAGCAAATGCGGTTATATCGTAGCGCTTGGCTGTAGACAATGGATCGAGTGGTATGATCTGGATGAAAGCTAGAGGCATGTAGGTAGGAATAGCGGTCAGTAGGTTTCCGATATAGGGTGGAGTTTATGTGACCATCGCTTGTTAGCACCGTAGTGTCCAGGAAGTGGATCTCTTGTGTGGACTGGTCCAGGCTGAGGTTGATGGTGGGATGGAAATTGTTGAAATCATGGTGGAATTCCTCAAGAGCTTCTTTTCCATGGGTCCAGATGATGAAGATGTCATCAATGTAGCGCAAGTAGAGACTGGGAATGGATGAGTCATTACACAAAGTAAAACTATTTCCCCATGGTATTTCTCCCTCCCACCCCACCCCCCACTGTTCCTCTGATATTCTTGTTAACTGCTGGAATTAGCCTACCTGCTTGTCACCATGAAAGGTTTTCCTCCTTCCCCCCCCTGCTGTTGGTGATGGCTTATCTTAAGTGATCACTCTCCTTACAGTGTGTATGATAAACCCATTGTTTCATGTTCTCTGTGTGTGTGTATATAAATCTCTCCTCTGTTTTTTCCACCAAATGCATCCGATGAAGTGAGCTGTAGCTCACGAAAGCTTATGCTCTAATAAATTTGTTAGTCTCTAAGGTGCCACAAGTACTCCTTTTCTTTTTACAGAGAGTCTTTGTTTATCTGCCTACAGTTTCCACCGAGTTAAGGCTAGCTGAACTGAAATACTGAAACCCCTTCACTCCTGCTACCTGAACTGAATTGCCTGGGGTCTATTTTCTGTATTTACTTATTGTGAACAAGGCATCTCACACAGTGAGAACATAAGCAATTTCCATCCCTCTCCAAATCAGCAGCAGGATTCCAATTCCAAAGCCTCACAATGTAATCAATTGCACAGGCAAACTTTCTATGCTGATTATCAGTAATTTGCAACACACAACTTCTTGGAGGGGGAGAATTTCTTGGAGTTCTTCTGCTCTTCATCGGCTTGGGAAAGTTGAGGTCAGGCTAAATGATCATAAATGGTCCCTTCAAATCACTATGGCAAGGGTTCTGCTTTCCTCTCCTTGATGTGGCTTTGGGGTGATGGAGCAAGATTTAAATGTCGCATTTATATTGCAAGTGCAGTCACAGTCATAACATTGACTCTTTTGATCCCTTCTTCCTCCTCCTATCTGCCTTTTCTGCACCTTTTCTAAAGGTAGATCTACACTGGAACTGGAGGTGTATTTTCCAGCTAAGGTAGACATACCCACGCCAGCTCTGATTGAGCTAGCGTGCTAAAAATAGCAGTGTAGTCACGGTGTCACAAGGAGCAGAACGTGCTAGCCGCCCAGAGTACAATCCCATCCAAGATCCTAGGTATGTTCTCAGAATCGCTAGCCTCTCCTGCACTTGCACTGCCACAGCTACAAGTCTATTTTTAGTGTGCTGGCTCCACCAGAGCTAGCATAGGTATGTCTACCCGAACTGGAAATTACATCTCCAGCTCCAGTATAGACCTAACTCCCATTTGTCTAATTCCCATGATAATCCCAGACATATATGTTTTAAAGAGTACATTTAATTATTCACAGAGGGCGTTACTGGTTGTGAATTTAGCCCTTCTGTTCATGAACCATTCATGAACACAGTCCGGATTTCTGCAAATCTATGCGTTATTCCTAAATATAAGCCCTGCGGGGATAAGTGAATTTAAGCAATGGCCCACTGCATAAGGGTACGTTTTGCCTCAAGCAAATATAATTATGTGCCAGCAAGATTTGATCTCAATTGTGCTGCGGAGGATAATTGCCCTAGCAAGCTGAGTTTGAAATTCACTGGAAAGAGCCATCTGCAGATCTGAAATCTTCTGACATGTGTCCTCCTTTAAATGCCTCCTTCAGCATGTATCATTCAACAGCTCCAGCTCCCTGCAATATGACTGCATGTCTGCTGCTAACAATTTGTAACCTGGTCCCTCTAAATGCAGGCTTTCCCCGTATGCTTTGTTACTAAGAGCAAATGTCCCACTAGGCAAGCTGTGCTTTCAACTTGAAGTTTATCATCTGGAAAAGAGCTGAATGTTAGAGTTGCAGAATCACAGATCATGTGGTTTTACTTTGGAGTGCATAGGTGCTCTGCAGATATGTAGTCCCCCCTAGCTGATACATGTATATTTCCATCAGTTCCACTCTGAACCTCAGCAAAGAATCAACTCTTCTCCTACTGCTAAATCAGGACACCTCCCAGCTCCTATTCTTCCAATGCCAAGCTCCTTAAGAGATTCTCCAAATTTGGCAGCACCCCTGAGCCACGCATCCTGGTGGTTTTATGCTTTCTCTATGCAAACAAAGCAGGATTCTCAAAGAGCACAGAAAATGCTCTCTGGCTCCATTACACTGAAGTTATACAGACCTTTTAAGGAGAGAGAGAGAGAGAGAGGAGTAAAACTCAAACCACTTCATTTGGTCTGGCATACAGTACCCATGTTATTATGTCACAGAAGTAAACCATTAGCAAAGGAGACAGTCAGCCAAAGCACAGCTGCTCCGGGGCATCGTCTTGGGCACAAGATATTGTAGGACAGTAAGTGGGAAGGGCAGGATGGAGATTTCTAATGTTGGGCCCTGATTGTCCCTGTTTCCTTGTACAATGCAAGTAGCCCTCCTGACCATAGGCAAGTCACTTGCCCTCCCCATGCCTCAGTTTCTCCATCTGTATAACAGGGTGATGATACGAACATCCTTTGTAAAGCACTTTGAGATCTAGAGAGGAAAAGTGCTATGCAAGGTCTAGGTATTATTATTACTAAACATAATTCCAGTCACTAATCTCTGGCGATTAAGAATTACCTTGTTTAAAACGTGTTTTATCCCTAGCTGTCACAGAGCTTTGCAAAAGCAGGCCAATAGCACAAATCCCCATTTTACAGGTGGAGGAAACCAAGCTACAAGGAGATGAAGGGGCTAACTCAGAGCCAGGACTTGAAACTCAATGGCCCAATGCCTAATCTGGTGCCCTTGCCACTGGACTCCCCCCTTTACTATCACAACGACTTCCCCAAGTTTCCTCATTAGAACTAAGCCTCTGGCATGCAGAAGGGTATTGTCCTTCTGCTGAGTGATCCTTAGGAAGGGAATAACAGCATAGCCCTGGCCCCTCCTGTGGGTGCAAGGCAGATAAGGTATTCACATTCGGGGCAGCAGGCACTGACGCACCCAGCTGCCTCTTTTTGTGTGTTTGCGGGTCCTCACAGTACCACAGAGTTCTGCGCGATGCAGGCTACATGCTACTCAGTGCTCAGTCAGGAGAGGGAAAAGGGACTCAATATGCAAGGCACAACGGCAGCCAAGCTGAGTGGAGAGCAAGAGACGCTCTCTGCTGTGACAATGTGAAGAGAGACTCACTCGCGGGAAGAGAAAGCGATTGCTTTCGTCACTGGACCTGCACTCAGCTGCAGGCACAAGCCAAGCTCTGCACTTATAAACTGCCTCATCGGTTCCCTGCCCATCCCATTCTAGTCTGCAGATTGGGATTCTGGGCCCTGGAGCTGCACCAGGGTTCACACACAGCAAGGCAGACAAGGTACATTTAATTAGCCTGCTCGTGGGAATGAGTTTGCCAGGCGCTCAGGCTCCTCCTGCAGAGCCCGGGATAAAGCAGCACATGCTTTTTGGATCTTTTTCAGTAAATGAAGAGGAGATTTGGCATCGAGGCCGTCAGCGACGTGTGTCAGAGACAGGCTCAATAATGGAGATATTGGCAGCATTTGACTATAGCAACAGGCGCTAGTTAGCAAATGGCAATAACCGGCTAATAAACCAATTATTTGTAATCATCATAACTATCGGTGTCTATAATCACCCCATTAGCATGAGACCAGCCTGTCACTCATGGCTGGGATCACAGTCCCCCCCGCGCTCTGTATCTCCCGATCTATCTCAGGGTATCAGTACTGAATGCTCATGTTGCAATACAACTATAACTATCACCATATATACTCATGTATCTGTCAATGTACATATTCATCTATCTAGCTATCACCATATATACTCATGTAGCGAGCTAGCTATCTTTATTTAATGTACCAGCATTTTTTTCATAGATATTAAGGTCAGAAGGGACCACTATGATCACCCAGTCCGACCTCCTGCACAACACAGGCCACAGAATCTCACCCACCCACTCCTGCGAAAAACCTCTCACCTATGCCTGAGCTACTGAAGTCCTCAAATCGTGGTTTAAAGACTTCAAGGAGCAGAGAATCCTCCAGCAAGTGACCCGTGCCCCATGCTATAGAGGAAGGTGAAAAACCCCTAGGGTCTCTTCCAATCTGCCCTGGAGGAAAATTCCTTCCCGACCCCAAACATGGTGATCAGCTAAACCCTGAGCATATGGGCAAGATTCACCAGCCAGACACCCAGGAAAGAATTCTCTGTAGTAACTCAGATCCCATCCCATCTAACATCCCATCACAGGCCATTGGGCCTATTTACCATGAATAATTAAAGATCAATTAATTGCCAAAATCATGTTATCCCATCATACCATCTCCTCCATAAACTTATTGAGTTTAATCTTAAAGCCAGATAGGTCTTTTGCCCCCACTGCTTCCCTTGGAAGGCTATTCCAAAACTTCACTCCTCTGATGGTTAGAAACCTTTGTCTAATTTCAAGTCTAAACTTCCTAATGGCCAGTTTATATCCATTTGTTCTTGTGTCCACATTGGTACTGAACTTAAATAATTCCTCTCCCTCTCGGTATTTATCTTTCTGATATATTTATAGAGAGCAATCATATCTCCACTCAACCTTCTTTTAGTTAGGCTAAACAAGCCAAGCTCCTTGAGTCTCCTTTCTTATCCATTCTGCAGGAATCTACATATCCAATCTTCCTGTATCTATTAATGTAATCTTATATGTTCACACCATGAATAGATAGACAATTGGCCTGTGATAGCAGTGCTGAGCTGACATACTGGCCGTCTATGAGGAGTCGCTTTACTATCTCTTACTGAGCTATAGAGCATGGCATGCTGGTCATTCTAATAGACCTGATGTAAAGTCCGCTCAAGTCCATGGGAGTCTTTCCAGTGATTTCGAGGGGCATTGGAGCAGGTTCATATGGAAGAAGCAGGTTCTTTTGCTGCTGGGGGCGAGTTGTAGGTTTATCAGTTGCTCATTATCTTCACTTTAATCCTTTTCTATTTTCTCCCCTAGAATTAAAGCTCAATGGAGCCAGGGTTTGGGAAGGAGAGAGAAAAAAAACTGTACCAAAAAGTGAGTTAGTAACCCATAAAATATATGAGACTTAAGAACACATCATCTTTACTATTATATACCTTACACTAGACTAAAGCCTGTGTCCTCAATATGGGTGCAACTGAACTCTGATTAGAGGGCCACCCCTAGGCCTAAAAACTTTCTATTACATCCTCTCTTTAGAGTAGGTTTCAAGTGATGCATCTGGTCCTCTCCAATGGGTTAGCCTCTGTCCTACAGCACCCTAGTGATACTTGGATCTACATATGGGGCAGAATTGCTAACAAGGATGGTGTGATAGGGCAGTGTCTCTCAATCTTTCCAGACTACTGCACCCCTTTTAGGAGTCTGAATTGTCTTGTGTACCCCCAAGTTTCACCTCACTTAAAAACAACTTGCTTACAAAATCAGACCTAAAAATGCAAAAGGGTCACAGGACACTATTAATTAAAAACTGCTTGTTTTCTTATTTTTAACCATATAATTATAAAATAAATCAACTGGAATATAAATATTGTACTTACATTTCAGTGAAGAGTATATAGAGCAAGACAAACAAGTCATTGTATGAAATTTTAGTATGTACTGACTTAACTAGTGCTTTTTATGCAGCCTATTGTAAAACTAGGTAAATATCTAGTGAATTTATGTACCCCCTGGAAGACCTCTGTGTACCCCTGGTTGAGAAGCACTGTGATAGGGTGTCCACCCCACATAAGGCAAAGCAGGTTAGATTAAGTTAATTAACCTGACAGGCTGCACCTGAGGGAGACCCAGGGATTGAAAGGCTGATTGATGATGGAGCCCAGCTGAGAAGGAACAGGTGGGGCTGGTATAAAGCCAGGAAGATGGCAGCAGAAAGGGGCTGTAGGGGAAAGTAGTCTGCAGTCACTCCTAGGGAGAGGGAGGTGTGTTTGGGGATATGGAGTTAAGTAGTCTACAGTTATTCCCTAGGAGGAGGGAATTTGAGCTGGTAAATTCAGAGAGGGAGGAAACAGAAGCTGTAGGAAGGAGTTCAGTGAAAAAGCAACAGGCTCTGGGAGAAAGGGATCAGCAGATCGAGGGACGTGATCGTTCCCCTCTATTTGACATTGGCAAGGCCTCATCTGGAGTACTATGTCCAGTTTTGGGCCCCACGCTACAAGAAGGATGTGGAAAAATTGGAAAGCCTCCAGTGGATGGCAACAAAAATGATTTGGGGGACTGGAACACATGACTTATGAGGAGAGGCTGAGGGAACTGGGATTGTTTAGTCTGCGGAAGAGAAGAATGAGGGGGGGTTTTGATAGCTGCTTTCAACTACCTGAAAGGGGGTTCCAAAGAGGATGGATCTAGACTGTTCTCAGTGTAGCAGATGACAGAACGAGGAGTAATGGTCTCAAGTTGCAGTGGGGGAGGTTTAGGTTGGATATTAGGAAAAACTTTTTCACTAGGAGGGTGGTGAAGTACTGGAATGCGTTACCTAGGGAGATGGTAGAATCTCCATCCTTGGAGGTTTTTAAGGTCAGGCTTGACAAAGCCCTGGCTGGGATGATTTAGTTGGGGATTGGTTCTGCTTTGAGCAGGGGGTTGGACTAGATACCTCCTGAGGTCCCTTCCAACACTGATATTCTATGATTCTTTGGAAGCAGACCACTGGTGCTAGACAGAGGGTCCCTTGACTGGAACTCAGAGTAGGAAACATGCCCAGGTTCCCCTATCTGCCACTGGAGGAAATGGCGTGGATTGGGCTGTGGAGCAGCAGATTGTCTAGGACAGTCATCTGATAGGACTTTGATACTGCAGAAGGGGAGGACTATAGTGACCTGGCCGGAGGGCTGAGCCCCTAAGAGAAAGCACTCTGGGTCACAGAGAGAGAGAGGGGTGAGGCACATGTGAATGAGCAGCAGAAGGGGGCATAGAACCTGGAAGGAGCTAATCCCCAGAGCAGCCAGGAGGAGGCACCCAAGCGGTGAGAGCACCCTGTGATTGATGGGTAAAGGATCTGCTCAGCACTACTCTTCTTGGCTTATGTCAACCATGCTGGGTGGTGCAATGATGTCAGTGCTACTGTCCAGGAATCCTGGAGATCACAAACACAGCCTAATTCCAAACATGATCAGTAACATATGTTGCAGCTCCTTTCGATTATAATGTACAGAACATTTTTCTGACAATCAATGGTGACTGATTCTGAAGCTTTCGCCAGCCTAGAGCCAAATGCTGCCCAGAGCCAAAAACCCCCAGCCTTTGGGAAACTTGGATCAGGATTCATACTTTGCCTTGATGCCCGTCTCTAATTTTAGGCCTCTTATCCTGGGCCGTGTGCCTATCACACATAATCACTGGGCAGGCAGGAGTGTCTGACTAGGAAACGTTTGTGCAGAAGTGCTGAGATTCACTCTGCGGCTTTCTCCCTTTAAGGTTGCCTGAGAGTTGCTTCAAGAATCACAAGAGCCCTTCTAGACACACACGGAAACAAACAGCATCGGCAGGGACTCAAAGCCCTCGCGTTGTCCCCGCTGTTGCTTAGGCTCTGATAGCTCTGTTACCTATCTCTGTTTGCCCTCCAGCCTTCATTACTGTCATTGTGCCATTGTTACTCCAGCATCCTTATCTGGCCAGGTGTGGTGTTCAGCACAGCTCTCAGAACACGGGGAATGGAGCTCCTACATTGGCTGCCCAGTGGGCTTGTGACGCAGCAGGAAGGGGGAAGTGTTGACGCAGCAGGGGAGTTTCATTGGGGATGGGATACCTGAGAGCCTGTAACCTGAGCCAGGAGGGGGATGGGGCCAGGTAACACCTTCTGCCCAGGAAACTGGACAAAGGCTGGAGGAGGAGCTGGGAGGAGGCTGGCTGGGATGTTGAAGGGGTTTTCAGTTGGGAGTGGGCTGGGGAAGAGGGGAGAGTCCCAGAGTGGAGGTCTAAGGTCTCTACCCCCAAGAAGGACCTGACTGAGGGGTCCTGTTCATGCCTACAAGCTCTGGGCTGGATTGTGTTCCTGACATCTCTAATAAACCTTCATTCTACTGGCTGTCTGAGAGTCACGGTGAAGGTGAATTGCAGGAAACGGAGGTACAGGACCCTGACTCCCGCGTGCTTCGTAACAGGAGTGGAGGAAGAGAAGCATTCAAGTTGCCTGTCTTGACCCTGTACTTCACATTTCCAGGCTTTTCTCAGGGATGCTTGCTAAAGTCAAACAAAACAACAGGAAAAGAATCATCTTGATCTGTATTCAGTTGTACAGGGAAATTAAGTAGTTTCAACCCAAAATGATGAATTATCCTAACATATTCCATTCAAACAATGCATAGTTAGCCTGGGGAACTCCTTGCCACAAGTTAGCAATGAGGGCAAGAGGATTCCAAAAAGGAAAAGACGTATATGGATAATGAGAATATCCATTGCTACATCAGGTATTATCAAAAATATAAGAGCTTTAAATCCTCAAGCTTCTGGGCAAAAATCAGCTTCGAACTAATGGGGTCAGGAAGAATCTTCTCCTATATTACATAATTCTCACTGTGGGTGTTGCAGTACAACTATATAGATATATATATATATATATGCTCAATACAGGAGTAACTGGATGAAATTCTTTGGTCTGTGTTATTAGAGAGGTCATAATATGTGATCTAATGGTCCCTTATGGCCTTAAATATCTCTCTATCATTTGATCGATCTGTCTTTTGCACAATCACAGGGTGAGTGGACCTTTAAAAGGCGTCAGGCTGAGCCTTGCCGGTGACAGTTAGCTAGTCTCTCAGTTGATCCTGGTTAGCTGTGGATCAAGTGGCCTTAGGTAACGAGTGGACCCCGCTGAGAAACTAAGAGGATTTGCACAAAAGGCTACAAGAGTTCAGCTAGTGGGGCAGCTTCAGGAGGGAGTTTACTCCCATGGACGGGCACCCATAGGAGAGGGCAGCAAGGGTGAAGGAGACTCCTGAAATGGGCCTGCGAGAAGGCCAGCCCACAAGCAGATGGCCACAGGGGTAAACAGAAGCTCAGGATCCAGACTAGGGGAAGGGACTCCAGGCATCCAGGCAAGAAGCCTGGGTGGTCAGAGGCTTGGTAGAAGTTGGGGCTCCAGGAAGAAGGCCAGGGCGGGGGCGGGGGGGGGGCAATAGGCAGGAAAGGATTCTGCAGAGCAGACGAAGAGTCTGTTGAGGAGTGAGCACTGGAAGGAGCTGTGGAAAAGACCTAGAAAGAGACCAAGGGAGGGAGTGGTCCAGAGACGCAGCAAGGAGTCTGAGTAGATGGACCTTGTCTGCTTCCTACAGGCCCCTGGGCTGGAACCCAGAGGAGAGGAGGGCCTGCGTTTCCCTACTGGTCTCTGGAAAAAGTGGTGTGAAGACCCCAGAGACTGGGGTGGAAGGGCGATTGAATCAGGACTTGGGCCACAGACTCAGCTTAAGGCTGCTGCAAACCCATTGTTCATTGGACTCTCTTATCCCCAAAGGGGTGGGACCAAAGGGCTGAGTCACGAGAAGAGGCTGACCACTACAGGGCCGGAGGAGCCAACAGGAATCATAGAATCATAGAATCATAGAATATCAGGGTTGGAAGGGACCCCAGAAGGTCATCCAACCCCCTGCTCAAAGCAGGACCAAGTCCCAGTTAAATCATCCTAGCCAGGGCTTTGTCAAGCCTGACCTTAAAAACCTCTAAGGAAGGAGATTCTACCACCTCCCTAGGTAACGCATTCCAGGAAGATGGAGTAGATGAGGAGAGCCTGCCTTGCCACGCCCACCCACGAGGGAGCCTGCCAGTGCTGAGTCCACTCTTCCATCCGCATCTTCTATTTTACATATATATAATTTTTATTTATTTTACTTCTCTGTTTTGCAAACATCTGGAACCATTAGCCACTGTCAGAAACAGGGCACTGGACTAGATCGGCGTCGGGGGCTGATCCAGTCTGGCAGTTCCTAGGCTGCAGTGTAAAAATGACTGAAACCTGACAAGAGAGAAGTTAGGTGCCGAGCCCTGCAATCGGTACTCACTCCTTACTCTGGCAAAGCTCCCCTGCAGTCAGTAGGAAGGGACAGCAGAAATGACCTCTAAGTCCACAGCGACTTCTTTAGCAGTGCAAGGGGCATTTTAGCAATTCCCACTGGTTTCATACTCTAAGGGGCTGGATCCACCTGTCCATAAGCAGAAGGATCAGTTGTGACCCCCCATTTTTCTTTTTTCTTTTTCACTTTTTTTTTGCTAGCATTGCATGAATCACTGTTCACATCAAATCTCCTTGCTGCTAGGGTCTGGAGATGGATTTAATGAGCCTTTGCTGGAGGTTAGAAAAAGCTTTCTTGGGGTAAAAAAAAGCCTCAAAGGTGTTTGGCTCTGAGCAAATGACAGGTCCCCGCTGCTTATGCCACAGTCCCTGCAGGTGCCGGGATCATTTCCTCACCTTTCCCAGCTGTGCACTGAGAAAAAGACCCAGCAGGATGGCTGATAATGAGGGAAGCCTGTCAGAGATCTCAGGGTGAACATGCCAAAGGCTGGTCTGTGGTCTGGATGTCCTTGCTGGTTCTTATCACATTCTGTCTGTCCTGACACGAGGATAAGCCTCCAAGTGCACTGCACTCGGGCACACTTTAGGGTCACAGGGGAAGTAATTAAACACCTTTAAACAGAGCTGGTGAGGTCTGCCTGTCTGACTTCCTAGTTTAGGAGACCCAGTAGCAAATAGCTTGAACAGGTGGGGCCCAGAGTGCTGCAGAAGTGACATGTTTGATTCGGGTGGGGGGGGGGAGGAATGAACCGCATGTGGTTGACAGCAATCCCTGCTGGTTAATCAGGAGCAGTGTTGATTGAACCCCAAAAGGGGAGCATGTTCTCACTGTCCCTGATGCAGAATAGAAAAGGGATTTCTCCTGGTGCTGGAGATGCCCCACTGTTTAGAGATGGAAAGACTGACAAGGTCACCCATGTTGTGTTCAGGGATTGCATGGTGTTTAAGCTGCCAGAGCTATCCTTTACACAGTGTAACAATGACAGGATCTGCACAGCGCCCCACCCAGAAACTGGGAAACTCAGCCCTTAAAGGCACTGACCCTGAGTATCACACACTCCACGCCCTCCTGCCCAGCACAGTGTGCCTGACCAGATGGGCATGATCCAGGTATTAGTGGAAAACTACTGGATATTTTCCCAGCTGCTGTGAAAGGCTTTAGTAACTAAATCCAAGTGCAGCAGGTCTGCAGTATGCCCTTTCTGGATGCTCACAGCACAGTAGACCCAGGACAATCACACCTTGCTAAGTCAGTGGTGCCATCCTGTGACATGCTGTCCAAGATGATGCTGCAGATACCACTGAATAATACTTGAGAAAAGATACTGTAATAGTGACACTGCCTTTCTTCAGGGCAGCTGCTATTTCACAGCTTCATGCCTATTGTTCGGGTACATTTCGGCTGCCATGCAAGCTCTGAGCTGACCTGCCAAAGAGTTTGTGGTTCACCTGATGCTTATTTAAGTGCATCAGTATGACAAGGAGTTTTTAAAGGGGATGATGATGGGAAAGAAGGATAGAGTTGAGAGGGGAGCAGAGAGGAAAAACCAGATGGCGAGACAGGAAGGGAGGGAGAAAGAGAGGAAAATGGAAGGGGGAAATAAACCATGAAAGGATGAGGACTTCAGTAATACAGCCAGAGGTTGAGGCAGCTATTGCAGTAGTGGGTGGGTGAGGATCTGTAGGCTGCAATATGCAAGAGATCAGACTAGATGATCATGATGGTCCCTTTTTACCTTAATGTCTGAGTCTCTGAGAGAGATACTTTAATGCTAATTTCAGTGCTCTCATTATAGCTATCCAACATACTTAGGAGAATTAGACCCATGGGGGTTGAAGACATTCTACACTGTGGGTTTCATAGCTATGTCAGTCAGGGGGTGGTTTTCATACTCTGACTGACATAGTGACATGATATCACATTTCAGTGCAGACCAGGCCTTCCATCCACTTTGCACAGGGGTAAATCACAGGGGCAAAGCAGGGGAGGATTAGGCCCATGGGCAGAAGAAAGGAAAACCAGGAAAACTTTTATCTTTTCCATGAAGGTCATTAATAAGTGGGACCATCACCTGAGAACACTGGGAAAAGAGCAGCATAAATGGCCAGTGAACAGAGGGCATCTTTTATTGATTAAAGGAGTCTTGCCAAAAAACAAAGGAATTGTGTAAATTATTGGCAAATGCCACTCCAGCTAACTGACGTTCTGGTCAGTCACTAACTCACCTGCCATGCTCCCCAGTGAGGGTAGGAAAGAATTATTCTGACATTAAGACAGCAGAATTAAACCGATTTATCGATTGCCTGATTCGGAGGGTGAGTGTCATCACGGGAACAAGAAGGGCTGTGTGTCACATTCACTAAAGCCCCTTATGCATTTCCCCAGAGTGCCACAGAACAGCCCCGACCCAGTGCACTGCTGGGGTGTGTTAGAGAGCTTATTCCTTCACTCTCCCACTTTCCTGGTCCTTCTCTCATGAAAAGAGAGCAACAATACCCGAAGTCCGAAGGTGCAAACAATTTGATGTTTATTGGGGTGAACTTCCAGCAAGCTTAAATCCAAGTTCCTTTTTCCTTATTTTCGAATCCCAACTTACTTCCTGTTTGCCCCTAATTTATATAGTAATATTCTTAGCTATACCTTAACCAGTCATTCTACTGAAATTTAACTAAGCAATCCTAACATGATTAGCTAACCAATTATATCCCACCATCTTAATTAGTTTACACCCAGCAAAATTAATTATACAGCAGACAGAAACAATCGCAGAACCAGACAGAGACCATGCAAATAAACAATAGCAAAGTGGGAACTATAATGACAAAACAATACAGAAGTGAGGATTTCACAACTACATCTATAAAGACATAAGGGTTTCCCTGCTGTGTCTATTGATAAGTGAGTTCTTACCAGACAGAAAACTATCAACCTAAATTTCCTTTTACATCTTCTAGGCTCTTCCCTTTCTCTGGAAGTGATAGATCGGATCCCCTTCCTAACTGCCCCAGATTGACTAGTTTGGGATGTGAGGAGGTGACCGGTCGCTTACCAGTTTATGGCTTAGCCAAAGGCCTCAGACTGTCACAGTGAGAGAAGTCCCTTACACAGATTCTTTCTTGTATACCTCTATTACTAACTAAATGATAAACATATACCTACATTCTTAGAGTATAGGTCTTTACAGACAGGCCTGAATATCGATATCCTAACAGGGTGAAATTTTGACCCCAAAGGAATCATTGTCAAAACTCATTCACTCCGGTGGGGCCAGGATTTCATCTTTGGTTTCTGAGGGGCAGATCCTGCACCTAATGGCACAATTCCCATTCATCCCAGTGACATAGGACTCATATCGCTGCTTTTGCACAGGACCTGGCAGGTGCTTTATAAAAACCGAGCTTGTCCTCTCTCCCTCTGATGCTCCAAACTGTTGGCGTTTCTCAGCCCCAAATATTCAGCAGGCGCCATTTAATTTCAGAATCATTATCTGAGCTGCTCACTCACTCTCGCTCTAACGGTGTGTCAGAAGGTAATTAGCTTTATGATGGGATGTTAAGGATTCCATGGGGCCCTGTGGCCAGGTAGCAGCATGGGCTGGTGATTGTCACTCCCCATAGTAAACACTACAAGGCCCTGAAAGACTCATTTAAAAAACCCCGAAAGCAACAGGCTCAGTAGGTTTCAGCTGATTGAGTCGCTGAGATTTTTACCTTTGCTCTCTCCCCCGTGAAGAGCAAGAGAATTAACTGCTTAGCGCCAAACACCATAGCAAATATGGCCTAGAATAGGGCACCCACATGGATCCTATAGATATTTACTCACCTTTCCCATCCCTCTAGGAGCATAAGGGGAGATTTCAAAAGCCCAGTAAGTTTCCAAGTCCCAATGAAAGCCAATGGGAGTTGGATGCCAAGCTCAGCCTTTGTCCTCCGCAGGCTGCTATCACCGCCGTATCTGAGCAACTCACAGATACCTGTGCATTTAATCTTCTCAACACCCTGTGAGGCTGGGGAGCCATATTATCCCCATTTTACAGCTGGTGGACAGAGGTGAAGAGACTAAGAGCCAGATTTTCATAAAGGCCCAGCCCCCACAATCCAGGGCAGATTTTCAAGAGAACTCAGATGGGTTCTGAACCCTTTTGCAAATCGGATCCTACCCACCCCCATGAGAGCTGCCAGGAAATGAAGATGACTTTAAATCTGGCTCTTTATTTCGGTGTCTAAACGGGAGCTGAGCTCTTTGGAAATTTTGCCACCAATTTTGGGCGCCAAGAGCTGAGGTCTTTTAAAGATGGATCTCAACGTGACTTGCCATGGGGCATGAAGGACATCTGTGGAGGAGCTCAAAACTGAGCTCAAGTCTAAGTCCCAGTCAAGGGCTTCGGTGATTCAGAACCTGGATAAGTACCCAAACTTTTGCTGCTTGTCCAAACCTTATTCACAACTATCCAAGCCTTGTGGGGTTGCAAAACTGGGCTAGGAATCTCACGAAACCTAGTGCTTCTATAATCTAGCTGGGCCAGAACTTTTGCAAGAGCACAGGCCCTCCAATGGCATGTGTAGTGCATGCATATCCGCAGATGCATTTATATAGGTGTGTGCTTTGTACATATGCACACATATGGCCTGTTCCAAAGTCCATTATCATCATAGGAGTCTTTTCATTGACTTCAGTAGGGTTCAGATCAGACCCATATGGCACATGTATAAACAGGGACATATATCTGAAAACAAATACATGTAAACGGGCTATATACTTGCCAAATATGCATGCAACACAATTTTCACATGCACCCCACACACATAGAAGTATATTTTCCATGCATGCCTGTGTGCAAACATACAGAGTATACATGAACAGAAGAGAGCGGCAATTACCCACAAACCCCGGGGCATGACATTATTAATACATCTCTCTCTCTGAGTTAGTTGATGATACAAAACACAGAACTATCCAGTGCAATAAAGAGGCATTGTCTGCAAATGGCAATTCAAGGAGATAATGTCCCGTATTGATTGCTTCAAGGGCCAAACCAATTTCGCTTGTCCTTCTAAAGATTATTATGACATTATCAATATCCCTGCTTAGTAAAATTAATTCCCCTTTCCCCATCCTGTCCCTCTATATGAGAGTCTCTTTCTGTTCCCGCTAAAACACAAAGCATGCAGACCTCTGAAAGGACTGGACTTAATTCCCCTCTAAAGCATTGCCATCCAGTTTGATTTATTTATTTTTTTCTGACTGCCACCGGCATTAATGGAAAGAAAACAATAAATGTATCTGGTCACCCAGCCAATCAGCCTTCCCTTTCCTGCCATGTTGACATTTCTCTCTCCAGCCTCGGACTGTAATGCATTCCTTTTTAATTTTAGCAAATGCCTTCTTTATGGTCTGAGACATTTTTCATTTGTGCTTGTTTGTGTCTCCCTTAAAATTCAATATTTCACCACAGAATGCAGGGTTATTGCCTATTCCTCACAATAAAATAAAATCGCACAAGACTATTTCACATTATTTCCCACTCCCACTGGGAGCACAGATTTCCTTTTTCGCCTCTTCCAGGGTGAAATTCACCCCGTGAAGGGAGCCAACGTACGCACTTTAGACCGCTTAAGTCCCACTTCATGGGCTTTGCACTGGCCATCTGCACTGGGAGGGGAAAATCACACTGGAAGAGGAGAGAGCTGCAATGAAGGGATACGGGGGAATGATCAGCTAATTCTGCCCTAGCCTTCCAATTAGAGTTGCCACCTGTCCAGGTTTTCCCAGGATTGTCTCTGAGGTCGCTGTCCCAGGAAATCTCTAAGTCCCGGGTTTTGTCAGTTGTGTAATAATACGCCACTCAACACAAATTTGATCTAAGCTCGGATGGGGAGAGGAGCGGTAAGGAGCTCAGCCCAGAAGAGGAAGAGTCACATTGTGCCCATCCCTGCCAGCCCATGCCTCTGGCAGCCAAACAACACAGCTGACTCCCTTCACCCTGGTGCCTTGGCTGAGCCCCATCACCCTGCTCCCCCGTGTCCTGGTAGCAACAACCTGGCTACCCTTGCTTTGCCCTGTCCCATAGCATGACCATAGCACCTCCAACTCAAGAACTGGGCTTGGCCAGGCCAATAGGGGATGATTTACTGAGAGAGAGAAGACAACACAGGAAAGACCCCTGACTCCATGTTTAGCGGCTAGGTCTCAATGCACTGTGCCACCAGCTCTGGGTCCGCTCTGAACAGTTCCATTGTTTGCAGCTGAGAGGTGCCAACCATGCTTCCAAACTCGAGCCCAGCCCTGCAAGGGTCTGAGTGCCTGGGAGTCCCACTGGAATCAGTGGGAACTGAGGATGTGACAGAGTGAGATACCTCTGTATCTAGTTATGGCCTCTATGCTGTATTATGCATGGAAATGTGAGCACTGTGACTGCACATGTCAATGCTTGCCCAAGGCAAGCCTAGTATGGTGCATTCCTGTCAGCAGCCCTACCTGGGAAAGGTGTTTGATACCCTGTTGAAGAGCTAATGAGAAGACCCATCACAGAGCAATCCAGGGGCATTGCCTTTGGTTGCCACTCAACTCCCTTGGTCCACCCCCAGAGAACAATGGTGTCTTTACACAGGGGTGGGACTTCTCAGGGCTTGTCTGCACTGAGCACTTACATTGGTGTAGCTGTGTCTCCCAGGGTGTGAAAAACCCATCACTATGCCGACCTAACCTCTGGTGGAGACAGCACTAGGTCTTCTGTCAACCTACCTACAGCCTCTTGCGGATGTGGATTAACTACAGGATAAGGGTGAACCCCTCCCATTGCTGTAATCTAAGTCTCTGACTGCCGGACGCTGGGTCTGGATGATAGGGGATGGATCACTCGGTAATTGCCATGTTCTGTTCATTCCCTTTGAAGCATCTGGCACCAGCCACTGACAGAAGTCAGCATACTGGGCTAGATGGGCCATTGGTCTGACTCAGTATGGCTGGTCTTAAGTTCTTATGAGAGTGTACTCTGATGTGCCATAATGGCTGTGCCACTGCAGCGTTTTAAGTGTAGCCATCTCCTCAGACAGAGCACACTGCTTAGAGATGGTATTTATGAGCAAGGCTCTGCTCTAGGCAGGAGCTGACCATAGACATATGGGTGAAGTGCTTGCAGGAAAGAGAGGACAGGAGGGACTCTGCCTACCCTGCAATGCTGATGAACTGTGGGCTCTGAGAAGGGGTGAGAGCAGACCTGGGAAGAAGGAATCTCTGGACATTTATTGTTTTCAAAGATCCAAGTGCTTTAAGAAATTCTTTTACTGAGCATGTGTTCCCTGCTTTCCTGCCCCAAAGGAGTTAGAGTAGAAGCCCAAAGGGCCTACAGCCTCATGGGAATGTGAATAAGTGACCGGGCTCTGGGGTCCAGGGCAGCTGGGTGGCAACATCCCACATCCCAAAAGAGGGGATCAGACAAGAGATCTGAGTCCTAGGAATGTGCCCTAGGGATCCTGTGCTAGAAATAGTTCCTAGACTCCACCTAGGCCCAGCGGGCTTGGAAGCAACTGGGCCCACTCACAACAGACGCTGACCATACAGAGAGTTACCAGGCCAGGCTGTAACATAGGACACTCAGCACCTTGCAGGAGGCGCTCAGAACTTTCTGGTCCCCGGTAAGCAGGGCTAATCTTAGGGACAGGTGAACTCTCAGAAGAGGAACCATCCTCAGCCTTCTCCCAAATCTATAGTTGACTAAGGTGTGTCACAGGCATGTGAAGTCAAGTGGGATGTGCATGGATGGAGCAGTGGGGCCTTGATGGGAAAAACTTATACAGCAATTATTTGTATTACCTTTGGCTCAAGCCAGACATTCAATCGCTCACCTTCTAATGCACACCTCACACTTAAAGAGTGAGAATGGTAATCTAACATCCTGTTTCCTATGTAGATGGACAGGAATCACTGATCTTCCTTCCATTCCCAATGTCAGAGCACAGAGCTAAAGTATCCCAGGAATACCATGCTGCTTGTATCTCAGGGTATGCTCTGAATCTCTGGAGTGTCATTGCTCCCAGTTATGAGCTAAGGCGGAAAAACCTTTACTGTAGTGTAATGCCAATGGGTTGTCAGCAAGGACTGAACCACGAACTTTCCACACTAAAACACAAGCCTTTAACACTGGTGCTAAAGGAATAACTCCTTTGGGTTACAGTAGTAGCAGGCTCTTCTCTCATATGTGGACCAGCTGCTAGAAGGAAACAGTGGAGACAGACTTTTAGTTTCATTAGTCTGTGCAACCTTCAAACCCTTCTTGAAGCCTGCTTCTTCCCACATGACATCATACGCCAGTGATGGCTTCACCCCAAGTAATGTTAAATCTGATCTGTTGCATTTTATCTGCCTGAGTTATACTGCAAGCTCTTCGGGCAGGGACCAGTTCCTTATCTTATTGGTCATATGAATCTGAAATACTAGGATTGCCCAAATAATTGCTGTAATTTTATGTTCAAGTTAAGTGCAAAAGTGCATGTGCAGTTTGCACCTGGAATAATTATGTGTGCGTTTTTCTGGAACATTTTGGCCAGTTATAATAACAATAATGTCACGGATTCAGATCCTGCCCAAATCGTCTCTATCTCCCATAGTTTGTCTGTTCTGTGATCGGAGGGAAGTGCATTGGTGGGTCTGGGCCCAGTTCTCTGTGGATAAGTATCTGCATCATGAAAAAAACAGGTTTCAGAGTAGCAGCCGTGTTAGTCTGTATTCACAAAAAGAAAAGGAGTACTTGTGGCACCTTAGAGACTAACAAATTTATTTGAGCATAAGCTTTCGTGAGCTACAGCTCACTTCATCGGATACATTTGGTGGAAAATAAAGTGGGGAGATTTATATACAGTCAAAATTGTCACTAGCTGGGCCTCCTTTGTTAGCCTCAGCACTTAGGTCAAAGACTGAATGGGTCTGGAGAATAGACTACCTTCTCAGCCCTAGAGATTGTCCCTCCATTCAAGGTGGAATCATATGGAGTTCACTGCTACTGTCCTCTCTGTATGTGATCCATAGATAAGTGATTTAATTTCTGGGCAACCCAGTCCAGCCTTTTTCACTAGAACTGAATTCACTTAGAAAATTAGTATCTATCTATCACACTTTTCTTGTCTGTTCTAATTTGGTGCTGGGAATCAGGGGATGTTCAGGTGAAAGAGTCAGGTAATCATCTTCAGAGTTGCACAGATCTAGAGCATAACCTTTAAACAAATTGATTGTGGCAGCATTTAGGCTCGGGGTAACAGTAAGCCCTATTGTGAGCCATAAGGGACTCGGAACTAGGACACTCACAAAAGGCACAACAGAACGTAGCGCAAATACCCACTCTCGCAAGAGCCACTCACCACAGATGAGCTACTGAGCTCTGGAGAGGGCCTATTATGCCCTGCAGAGGGGTTCAGAAGATGGAAGAAGGTTTCACATTAAAGGGTGGCATTGGCATCTGGATAGGACACTAATGACACTCTCAAGGATGAGTGGAGATGGATCTGCCTTGACACCCCTCTCTCCAAACTCAGGTTGAGGTAACCTTCTCCTGGGGGATTTGTCTTCCCAGCTCAGCATACGATAGATAGCAGACTCAAGGCTTGGCTACACTTGAGAGTTAGAGTACATTAAAGCAGCCTCGGGCGTCCTAGCTCACTACCCGTCCACACTGGCAAGGCACGTAGAGCGCTCTGACTCCACGGCGAGAGCACTCCTGGTGCTCCACCTTGGCAAGAGGATTAACACTTGTTGTGCCTTAGCTGAAACGCCCGGGCGTCAGTGTGAAGGACATGTTGCATTACTGCACTCTGATCAGCCTCCAGAAACATCCCATAATCCCCTTAAGTCAAGTGGCCACTCTTCTCATCATTTTGGAATTGCTGTAGGAATGCGGATATGCCCTTTGAAAGCTCCGTTTCTGACAGCCAGCTGCTTATCTGCTCTGAGACAAAGCAACCATTACTGTGGAATGCTGTGTGTGAGAGACAGAGAGAGAGAGAGAGGCGGGGGGAAGGGGAGATCTGCTGCTGTCTGAACTTACAAGACAGTATGCTGACATGCTCTCAGCCCCCCAAAAACCCACTCTCTCTCCTCCCACATACACACAACACACTCCCTGTCATGCTCCACCCCATCCCACCTCCCATTTGAAAAGCACATTGCAGCCACTTGCATGCTGGGATAACTACCACAATGCACTGCTCTCTGTGGCCGTTGCAAGAGCTGCTAATGTGGCCACACCAGTGCGCTTGTAGCTGTCAGTGTGGACAGACTGCAGCACTTTCCCTACTGCGCTCTACGAAGGCTGATTTAACTCAAAGCACTCTACATCTGCAAGTGTAGCCATGCCCTCAGATAATTCTCCACTAGTTGCATTTCTGTGCAAAGTGTGTCTGTGGCATCTTGTAGTTCCCTTTAGCATTGCTGGGAACCCAGGAACTGATACACCATTTACTACTACTGTTCCGAGTTCTGGTCAGACATAACTTGAGCTGTCACTGTACCTTCTGTCTCACGGCTGTCTTCTGTCTCACAGGCCAGAGACTCAGCTAGTGTAAACAGGTGTAGCTCCATTGAGCTATACTGCTTTATGCTAGCTGAGAATCTCTAACAGAGGTTACAGCTGTGACTGGCATTGGCCCTAACTTGGGGTCCCATTTGCAATGATGGTGAAGATCAAGAGGAAGATGATGATGGTGTTGTTGGTATTAGAGTATCTCCTAGTGTCCCAAACAGGGTCAGAAGATTTCACCTGCTTCGACCCACATTAGAAAAGAGCCTCCAAATTTTGCCTGTGCCCAGCTCTGCACCCCTGTTACAAGCCCCCTGAACTAGCCAGCCCACCCCCATGTATATATTTTTAACAATGATGAAGTACATGTGGACATGACCAAACCCTTTCTAACCCTGCATATTTGTAGACGTTAATTAAGTATTGACTAAAAGTATTTCAGTAACATAAAAAGGAAGGGCCACAAAGAGCAGGAGTTGGTGTTAGGGCTCATCTGTTAGCTTAATGAGGGATCTCCAGTAACAATCTTACAGCATGAAATGTTCCATTTCTCAGGAAGAAAGTGAGGGGGAGTGCCAGTTCCTGGGCATCTGTTTTTGCAGATCAAGCATTGGGACACCATCGCTCGGCTCCATTTTGGGATTAATTATTATTCCATGAAGGGGCATTGATTGCTATGGGGCAAGGAGGCAGTTGCCCCCCCATGCAAGACCTTGGTTTGTCTCCCCTCAGACTTTTCATAGGTCTATATGCTCCACTCCCCCTACCCCCATAAGACTTTGCAGGATATGATAGCATCACATAGAATGCTCTTTATACAGACACACATGTTTTCAGAAAGGACGCCCCGGGTTCTGTGTTGGGCAATTCTCCAGAGACAGTGGGTGGATCAGAAGGCGAGCTGAGTGTCTCCTCCTTCTAACAATGGCTCATAACCCTGGACGCATGCAGCGTAACCTTTAGACTTGTCAACTGGGGGGTGGATGAGAACATTAGAAGTGTCTTTCCACCCAGATAATTCTGGATAAGATGGAATTACCCTTGCTCACTATGGGTGATATCTTACTTTGGAAGGGATCTTACTGAAATCAATGGAGCTACTCAAGGAGTCAGTTACTACTGAACATAAGAGTAGCAGAACCTGGCCCTAACCTGGCTCCCATGGCTTAATCGATCTGCAGATTTTGGAATATTCATCATCCATCAGCATCTCTTCTTCTCACTGGGACCAGCTCTCACCCACTCCTCCATTAGAGCCAAATTCTGCCCTGGCATAAGTGGCTGAAATGAGTGGACCAGATTCCCAGCTGATGTAAATCAGCCCCGCTCCATTAAGGTCAGTAAGCCAGAACTTCAGCTGGCTTAAATCCGTGTCTCTCCATTGAAGTCATTGGCTTTTACAGTCTTTGCACTGGTTTCTGGGAGCCTCCCATAGGGATGTCAGGATCTCATTTATGTTTTTAGGGCATTCCACAGGCTGTCTCCCAGCATATTTTTCAGCTTTGCTGCCCTCTTATTCTCCATCATGCCCTTTGCTCACTTCCAAACATGCCTTCCTCGCTGTCCTCCACTCATGTCCTGCATGGCAGGGCTTAGAATCCATTGGTTCCCAAGAGCAGGGATATTTTTTATCACCTGCCATCTTCAGGATCAGAGGGAAGATGCAGTGCATTTGCCTAATGTTCAGACACCTTTTAGCACTGATAGTTCACATGTTTATATATTGCACAGTTCTGGGAAGCACCATGTTGTAAGCAGCACTTGAGTGTCTAGGCTTTTACCATAGGGCATCGTATTGCATGCCAGTCTCCCTGGAGCCCCCTGTTTGAAGGGCAATTTTAGCCCTGCAATGATAATCCATAAGAGTAACTTCCATTAAGAAACCCCTTACAATCGTCTTTTCATCTCTAATTAATTTAAAGCTCCCAACTAGCCCTCCCGTCCATCCTTTTTGTTTCTGTTATAAGCTTTTTAATGGAGTTGAAAGGAAAATAGACTCTCCCTGGGTGGAGGTAAATGACATGTTAAATTTCAGTCCCAAGGAAAGCCAGAGACTCAGCATTAAGTTGGCAAGAGGAGAGAGGGATTGGAGAAAGAGGAGTTAATGATGAGAGACAGAATGGTTTCTCTAGGGATGGAGAAAATATTTTGCAGCCGCACTGCAGGATAAACCTTATCTTCTAATGTTTTGTTAGTAACACGGATGGTGTCTTGTGCTGAAGTTAAAAGTTCGGGTGACTCCTGGTCAACTCAATTCTGTCCTCAGTGATGCACACGCAAATCCATTGACACCAATACACAGAACCTCACAGACACCAGTGGGGTCACCTGGGTGCAACTGGCAGCAGAATTTGACGCATGGTCTTGCAACAGCAGAGGGAACAGATAGGTGAACTGTTCACCCCAGAGAGGTTTTGCTTTTCTTGCTTCTCCTTTCTACATTTTGCCCTTACCTTTATCATCTACTGACCTCCGAGGTTCTTCTCAGAAGTGCTGTCACAGAGGAAGAGGAGGGACTAACCATCTCAACATGAACTTCTGGAGAAACACAAATTTAGGGAGAGATGCTGATCTTGGTTATACCAGTACGATGTATATACCAGGGGCGATGGCGTTACCTCACATTAACACTGTGTAACTGAGAATTGGCCTGAGGACTAAGGTACATTTGCAAAGCTCCTTGGGAAGCCCAGGACTAGAATAGCAGAGTGTGCTCTGGGCCAGGAATATAGAGCATTGATCAAGCCATGACTGGACAGTGATAGGAGCAGGAGCTGCAGCTCAACCTGAAGTTATGGGCTTGATGCAGGAATTACTGGACAAGGTTTTTTGGCCGGTGGCAGCAGGAGGCCAGACTAGATTATCATAATGGTCCCTTCTAACCACATGAATGTTGGCAGGCTGGGAGGCCAGCTGCAAGTGTACCAGGTGATGCAAGTCAGTGTTAAAGAGCATTAGCAGAAGGTTGTGTTGGTCCAGGGCTAGAGTAACGGAGTGACGCAGATCAGGAAGGATGTGCTCCTGCTGAATGCATGCAGAAAGTTCCTGAAGCACCCATCTGTACTGTGTCTAGCTTGACAATCAGCCCCAGTACAAAATATGCTCTGAAAATTCCCATACACTTTCCCCCTGAAATAGCTTAACATTTAGCAACTCACAACATTTATCGAGCCCTAAAGTTTGCCGAGCTCTGTCACATTTCCTCCCACCTGTAAATGAGAATCTCTCTCCCCCCATTCAAATGGCTCCTGAGTTGGCTTCCTGGTTAATGTGGCTTTGAGTATCACCTCTGTAAAGAGAACAGGAGGACTTGTGGCACCTTAGAGACTAACAAATTTGTTTGAGCATAAGCTTTCGTGAGCTACAGCTCACTTCATCAGATGCATGCAGTGGAAAATACAGTGGGGAGATTTATATACACAGAGAACATGAAACAATGGGTGTTACCATACACATTGTAACAAGAGTGATCAAGGTGAGCTATTACCAGCAGGAGAGCGGGGGAGGGCGGGGGAAGGGAAACCTTTTGTAGTGATAATCACGGTGGACCATTTCCAGCAGTTGAGAAGAATGTGTGAGGAACAGTAGGAGGGGAAATAAACATGGGGAAATAGTTTTACTTTGTGTAATGACCCATCCACTCCCAGTCTTTATTCAAGCCTAAGTTAATTGTATTCAGTTTGCAAATTAATTCCAATTCAGCAGTCTCTTGTTGGAGTCTGTTTTTGAAGTTTTTTTGGTGAAGAATTCCCACTTTTAGGTCTCAGATCGAGTGACCAAAGAGATTGAAGTGTTCTCCAACTGGTTTTTGAATCTGAAACCTCTGTAAAGAATGCACATATCTGGTTTATTAATCCCCAGGACGGCTGCCCTCACCTTCTCCAGGAGCCTTTTTTAACTTAGAGGCAACTGCCATGGAAAAGAATGGGAGAAAAGCTTCTGTAACGGAGAATAAGATCTCACCCCATGTTCCTATTTATACAAAGGCCAAAGTCTCTGCTTTGTTACTCCAGTGAAGGCAATGGACTTGCACTGCTGGAGCAGAGAAGAGAGTTTAACCCGTAAGTGTCTTAAATCTGATGATTGTATGTACCTCAATAATATCATGTGGTGGTGAGTCTCACAGGTGAATTGTATGCTACATCGTAAAAAGGATGACAGCTCTCCTCAGTTTTGTTATTCTGTGGTATCTGAGCACCTAAGAATCATTAACCCCCTTTTACAGAGGAGGAAACCAAGGCACATACTGGGAATTTGCTTTCTCAAGGTCACACGGAGAGTCAGTGGCAGTGCTGGGCGTAGAACCCACATCTGCTGACTCCCAATCCCCTGCTCTATCCCCAAGATCATGCTGTTCCTTCTCCCAAAGGAAGGAAAGCTAGGAGGGTCCAAATATAATGGTAAATAGGAGAGACTGTTTGGAAGGCCTAGAACAGTGAATTTAAATGCTAAACAAATGTTGGGGAAACGTATGGGGTTCAGGAATATGGGATTGGAACAGAGAGTGAACAAATAAAAGGTAAGAAAAGGGAAATTCCAGAACTAAGACATTGAGCTGAAAGGCTCTGCAGCGCCGGGGGCAGCTGGTGATAAACACACTAGGAGAGAGAAAAATTTGGGACATCACAGAATGACATGAAAGATAGAAATAGGCCCAGACCCCAAATCATACTGCATACGTCAGAGAATCATGGAAGGGGCCAGTTGGTTCCTTTCCCAGCCAGGTTTGGATTGTTCCCTCCCATTATTATTATCAATATTTATAAACGATTTGTATTCTGCAGATGTTTTATTAGCAGTATATCCATAACGATTTGTATTCCAGTAGCAGCTAGAGACCCATATGAAATCAGGGCCCCTCTGTGCTGGGAGCTAGCCAGCTACAGAGCAAGAGACAACCTCTGCACTGAAGAGCGGACAAAGGATGGGTTTTCAGCCCCGTTTTCTACCTGGGGAGCTGAGACACAGAGAGATAGAGGGGAAAATGTTCAAATCACTTAGGAGCCCTCATCCCATTTGTAAACAGGGTTTAAGCACCAAACAGCATCAACCCTGTTGGCTTTGAAAAAGACTTTGGCTCATCAGGACTAGATTCCCAAAGGGGCGTCATCCTGGCTGAACAGAACGGAGAGCAGGCATTTGAGAATTATGGCCCATTGGCAAGGGGGTGGCAGAGGTATCCAATAGATAGGCTGAGGGACGGGGACTCTGGAGAACGGAGGTTTGGTCCTAGCTTTACTGCTCGCCTTCTAGGTTAGCTTTGGCAAGTCACTTCCTCTTTCTGTGCTTTAGTTTCCCTGGCAGTAAAATGAGCTCCTTGTGAAGTGCTCTGAGCTCTGCTGACTGAATGGGCTAGATGAAAGCCGAGTGTTTTTATTATAGCATACCTGGGGTTTATTTTAGCATGGATGGTGCCATACCATGCCATGCCATACATGGTTGATGTTATTGATGGGATTGTGGGATCTGTCACAAAGAGCTCCTGTGCTCCGAGCTAGCATGAGCCAGGACAGCTCCATGAACTTCACCTTTGTCACCTGGCAGTTAACAAAAGTGATCTTTTAATGCTGGTGATACTGAAAGCACGTAGCAACTCAGCTTGTGAACTCTACTTCGTAGTGAGGTATGTAAGTGTGAGGTCCATTGATCGAGTTTGCCAAGGTCCTGTTCAGTACGCACTGGGCTCAGCATTTAATCTAGGATGGATATTCCAAGTCAGAGTCTCGGGACCTACTCCAGCCCTTTTGCACACAAAGGGGATGGGATCTGGCCCTCACTCTCCTGCTGCAGGTACATCTGGATGGGGGAATCACCAGCGATGTACAGGTGGCATAGATGGCTCCTACACCACCTCCCTGTAGCCTCTGCAACATGAGGAGTGTAGAGTAGGGAGAGGTTGAGTAACGAGCACAGTGTGCGCCCGCTGGTGGAGGGTCCCTTCATGCAAGTTAAAGCTGCTCTAACTGCTCCAGACCAGAGCTTCAGAAAGCTCTCTGTTCTGCCACACACTATCTGGGTGACTCTGGGCAAGTCACTTCGGCCTAGAGTCACAAAGAAGCTGAGGCGTGGGGATGCTGAGCATCTCCACACCTAACTTAGATGCCTACAAAATCACTGGGATTCACAGAGGCTGATATTGGGGCCCAGGCTCCCTGTACAAGGAATGGGGAGAGATGGTGCCTCCGAACAGGATTCACAAAAGCCAGCATGCTAGACGGGCTCCTCTCTTAACATGGCCCATGGGAGGTGCAATGCTGAGGGGAGTGCGCTAAGCCATGCCCCCTGAGGGGATTTCAGCATTTAGATCAAGGCTGCAGCAGCTCCTCGGTGTTTGGGATCCTCAGCTGCAAACTCTCTCTTGGGATTAGGCACAAGAAGCTGGGGAGAAGGGGGCAGAAAGGCCTTCTCTCGTAACTTTTAGCCCAGTGGGGAAAGTATTCAACTGGAGATAGGAGACTCCCAGTTCAAGACCCCCTTCTGCCAAAAGTGTGGTGGGGAGAAAGAAAGGATTTGAAGAGGGAATCTATTCCTTTGCAGGTAAGTGCCATGGGGTATGGCAGTGGTTCTCAACCAGAGGTATGTGTACCCTGGGGGTACTCAGAGGTCTTCCAGCATCAACTCATCGAGATATTTGCCTAGTTTTACAACAGACTACGTAAAAAGCACCAGCAAAGTCAGTACAAACTAAAATTCCATATAAAGAATGACTGGATTATACTGCTCTGTATACTATACACTGAAATAGAAGTCTAACATTTATATTCCAATTGATTTATTTCATAATTATATAGTAAAAATGAGAAAGTCAGCAACAATGTGCTGTGACACTTTTGTATTTTTATGTCTGATTTTTGTAAGCAAGTCTTTTTAAGTGAGGTGAAACTTTGGGGTACATCAGACAAATCAGATTCCTGAAAGGGATACAGTAGTCTGGAAAGGCTGAGAACCACTGGGCTATAGGATACTCTGTGGTATCCCTCACTCTCTCCTATTGAAGCTGTTCCACTGTGGATAACTAATTCAGAGCAAGAGAGCCTGTGTGTGTGTGCACACATGAGAAGGACTCTGTATCCTAGTGGTTAGCGCACTCACGTGGGCATTTGGAGTCAGAACAGCTTAGCAAGCTTAGTCGCCTAGAGGTTTGGGAGGCAGCTGAGCAGGGGGGGTTGTGAATCCCAGTGGGGCTGATTCTGGGATTTAGGTGTCTAAAGTGTCAGGTAGGTGCCTTCGTCCTTTTGTGAATCTAGCCCTTAGTCTCTCTGTGCCTCAGTTTCCCATGTTTAAAATGGGAAGGATATAACTTCCCTACCTCACAAGGGTACTCGGAGGATAATTAGATTGTGAGTAGCTCACATACTAGGGTAATGGGGTCCATATAAGCACCTAGGATAGCTAACTAGCTCTGCTAAACTGGCTTTCTGTGAGGGGACATTGCCTTCTTTGGTTGTTCCAAAATCCCGGTGGAGTCTGACAGGGAGTTTCGCAGGACATTCCAATGTTAGGTGAGTTCCTCCTGCGCATGCCTCCTGCCGAAGCCTCTCCCTCACTTCCCAGCTCAGCCCAGGCTCCTTGTTTCCTTTAGTGTCTTTCCTGGAGATCTCAGGCAGTCCAGAGGTTCCTTTCAAGAGAGCCAAATGCTCAGGTTTTGCCATATTCAAACATCCTTGCTGAGAAAGATCTAGGCTCACATCCTAAGCTATATCCTGAAGTCCTAACTCAGATTTTATTTTTGGCAAAACTCCCATTCGTTTTGATGGCATGAGGCCAGAATAAAAACCCAACTAAAGGCCTCAGGATGTGACCTAGGATTCCCAGTTCTTTTTGCCTCTGTTCGGCCTGGAACAGCCTTCCTGGTGTTATTTTAGCCATTCTGTGGCTACTCTGGCATGTGGTAGAGGGAGAAGATCTGCCACTAATAATACAATCCCTGCCTGCCATGTCCCTTTGCCCTTGCCCATCAAAGCTGGGGCTGGTTGAAGAGATGCTGATTACAGGCAATGTTTGAGTGCTTTGCACTAACTGACCTCAGCGACCTCCTCTGTCACCAAGCCTCCAGACCATGGAGACTAAAAGAAAGGGCCTGGCCAAGTGGCTTTGGACTACAGTGAAAGCCAAGCAGCCCCTTCAGAGTGGGACCGGCGGCGATCCCAACCCATCCAATATGTGACTGGCGGTTGATTGAGACAGGACTGCTGGGCTATTGATCTCCACTCAGGCTCAGACCACAGTAACAGCTAATAGACTGTTTAGCATAAGTCCAAGGTCTTGCTTCATCCCCATCAGGAGGAAGAGAAGAGAATTCTCAGCCTCTTTGAAGAAGCTTTTTATTTCCACTGAAGCTGTGCACCAACAGTAAGGCAGAGCTTTGGGAAGATTTGCAAAGAGGAATATTTTTGGGGGGCTCCCTCCCCGTTCATCCTGCACTGTACACATCCTAGGATCAGAACCGGCCTGTGGTAGCAGGAGAGCCTGCTAGCTTTCCCTTGGACACTGCAGAGGGATGCCAGGGGCATGCACCATGCTGCACTAGCAGCAGGAAGCTGTATTGGCCACCACAACCCTGCTGCCGAAAGTGTGAGTGAAATACAACCTATCAGTCCCCTCTCACTCCCTCAGAGGCTGAAGAGGGGGGAGCACCTTCCTCAAGTGCCCTGAAGGAGGGGGCTCCTCAGCCCACTTCCCTAAACGAATCTTATTGTGTGTGGTATAGACCCCATGCTGTCCCAGCTGCTACAGGGTTAACAGGGAGCCCAGCTGCCTCCCAGCTGGGGCTGATTGGTGGCCATGCAACAGCTTGGGAGATCAAAAGGCTGCTGGTCATAAGGGAGGAAGGCTGCCAGGAGGTTGATGACCCTCTAAGAGCAGGGGGCCTTTAGCAATAGACTTGTGGGAAGCTGCCCAGGTAGCTGGACCTCTAGAGGAAGAGGATCACCTAGCAGAGTCTGGGGAACAGCCTACAGAAGAGGTGTGGTAGGAAACCAATTCTGACTGCTTCATGCAGGGTCTCTGAGCTGCAGCCCAGAGCAGTGGGTGGGCCTGGGTTCCCCTAACACTCCCAGCAGTGGGGCTGATAAAGCCTATGGAGCAAAGGGGTCTGATCCCCAGGAAGCTGGAAACTGTTGACCCTTCACCAGGGTTACTGACCTCCAACTCTTTGATGCTCTGAGAGGGGGCAGATACTACAACCAACCTGGAGGGCCAAGTCCTAGCAACCAGATGTGGGGCTAAATGGCAATTGCCTGAATAAAAGGGAAACTGAGGCAGGTGACATAAGACCTGTTCCTCTGTGGGGGTGGGGGTTGGCAGTAACTGAAAGATGAAAGCAGTCCTGGACGAATCTGAAGAGAAGCAGGTGCTTTCTTGGCTTGTGAAGAGAGAATGGGGAGCTGGGAAGAGATTGGACAGGCCAGGCTGCTTGGCTGCAGATGGCTGGCTGGTGTTAGTCAGGTCTGGGTGGGAAGAGATTCTCTCAGCCCATTTGCCCATCTTTGATCACTGCTATGGATTGTACCTGGGGTGCTGTTGTAAACTACTAGTCAGAGCTGTGTGAATAACTGACTTTTCAGTTTAGCAGATGAAACAAAACAATTAGAGGGAGGGGATACTTTTGTTCTGGGCTGACCTGAAACAATCTTTATTTATTTTTTTTTTTTGGTTGGCTGGAAAAAAGTTTTTGTCTTGGGTTTAACAAAACATTTAGTTCAACCTAAAATGAAATGCTTCATTCTGAGAGTTTTGACTTTAAAAAAAACCTAATAACATGGAAGCAAAATCTGAAACAAGAAGTCATTTTGATTCAAAAACTCGAATGTCAAAACAAAATGGGGGGAGGCGGGATTTGTTCGGCTGTGGGGGGAGTTGCCCAAAACAATTTGGTGAATTTGTTGCAATTTCACAAAATGTTTTGATTGACCTGATTTTTTTTGGGGGGAGGGGGGGCAAAAGATTTCCCCAATCTGTCCTAATAAGCCCTACTGTAGGTTGTCAGCAGCGTCTGAACTCATGACTTCTTAGCACTTCAGTACAGACTCAGGGAGTACTTTCCTTAGGCGGCAACAGTAGTAGATTGTCACAAACCCATATCCAGGGAACAGGGCTAATCCTCCTGGTTCTTTCTTTTGCTGCTACACCCTGCCAGAAGAACTGCAGGTGTGCACCAAGAAAATCCAAACTGCTTCTTCCCCACTGGATAATTCAAGGCATCTAACTGGTCTGAGCATGCCAAAGGGCCCCCATTAACCTCTTTCACAGAGACCAGCTCCATGAAGGGAGGCAAGTACATAGCCACAGATGCTCTCCTAATGAAGTCTGACTTAGCTTGCTTCTGCTCCTTACTTGCACAGCATTAAACCAGCCCTTTGTCCCAAACCAAGCACCTGCTGTACTGAAGGCTAATCTCCATCCTGTGTATTCATGTATGTGCCGGTGCTCAGGAGGCTGTGGCTGGAGGATAAACCCAATTGGGTGGGGGCAGGTGTAGATCACTCACTGTGAAGGGATAACATCTCTCCCCCTCTCATGCTGCTATTGGAAGAGGACTTTCATCCCCAGAGCAACATCACAACCATTGCGGGTTTAGCTAGCAGCCTTCACCAGGAAAGGGAAAGAATCCCACAGAGAGAGAGAGAGAATTAAACTGATACATACACCTGGATCACCTCTTCTGCCAGTGGGATGCAATCACTTCTGGGCTGAGCTGCAAAAAGGTGTTTAACAGACACAACACACAATAGAAAACCCACTCCTTGGAGCAGCAGCTTTTAAGGTCACTTTGTGACTGTGGGAAAGGGGTCAAATCAACAACCCTGTACCCTACAGTTCTCCAGTCTTCTGCAGAATAGGTATGGATCTGGAGGCTCCCAGCTCTCACCTAGGAAATGAAGGAGCAATGCTGCAAGAAGACTAAAACACTGAAGGCCTTGGTATTGCTTCCCCATGCTTTGATTCTCTTCTTTTGGCTACTGCTTCTGCACATGGGGATGGTAGAATGGCCAGGATGGATCAGACCAGTGCACCAGAAGTCCAACCTTCTGTTCACAATTGCTGCCAGTGCCACTGCTTCAGAGGAATTATAAACCCCCCACAATGGACACAAATAATCTGCCCACTGGGCATGTTTTTTCCTAACCCCCTATCTGGCTTTGTTGGCTTATGCCTTGAGATATAACTGTTGATATTTAGGGTCAGATTAAGGCATAGGCACTATAGGACTGAACCTACAGACCCAACTCCTGGAATCAAAGTTGAGATCAGAAACTCCACTTACTTTTTTAAATGAATTTCTAGCCCTCCTGAAAACCTGCCCCAAGCATAGCTGAAATCTGCCTGAGTTTGCAGAGAACCTGAAACAACCATTCTCACAGTTGTGAACTGCTCCATTTATCTTAACCCTGAAACCCGCTGCCATCCTAAGGAGAGGTGGGGCTATGGTACAGGGGAGGGGCCAGAATGGGTGGGCTGGGGAATGCTCAGGACCTGGATTACTGGAAGTCAGTGCTGTCAATATCCCTTATCAGGGTGTACTCTAACTAATGTAGTCTCTCGTTTCTACTCACTGTCTGGTCCCTAGAGGTTTTCCCTTCCAGCCGAGCTGTGGATCCTGTCCATTTCCTCAGCACTAAATTATAAAATGGGTCAAATTTACAGCTCTCACTGCCCAGCTAATGTTCAAAGGGGCCCAAGCTGCTGCCACATGGAAGATTCTTAATTGCACAAAAAGCACAATAGGTGGAGAGAATCAAAGTAAAAAACAATGAAGAGTAAAATGAAGAAAATGTAATTTGCATAATAGGTTTCTGAATATTTCATGCGAATTGGAGTGTAAAAATAGTACAGTTACTGAGAGCAGTGTAGCCTTGGGACTTTGTGGTTCCCCAGCCCAGTTCTGCAGAGCGCACCCAGGCTGTGAAATTGCAACTAGCTACACAGCAGGTAATTTTGGGCAGTGAGACTATCCCTTTGGCAACTTGCACTGACAGATCTGTTAGGGCATCCACTGGAAAACAGTGCTGGGCAATGGCCAGTAGACTTGATAGGATAATTTGGTTTGGAGGCTTTTCTGGACTCTAGTCCAGAGATGAATCCAAAATGCAGCATCTGGATCCAAATTCCAACATTTGGACTCTAGACTGGGCTGGATGCGAGCAGCCTTGAAAATGAGGGTGTTTGCAGTCCTGAACCCAGCTCTAGTTATTCTTACTTTGTTAGAGTAGCATCCGTGATGTGCCACTCGCTGTCCAAACATGCAGGCAGGATGCTCCCTGCTCCAAGGAGCTGTCTGTCTGAGGACAGACAAGTTGACGTTATCTAAACTTCTTGACTCTGCAACACTGGGCTGGAGATATCACAAGAATTTCTTTTTCTGGGTGATGCCCCCAGCATTTCCTGCTTCTGGCTGAGGCTGAGCAGATTCAGACCCACATTGTAGCAACCATCCCCTTTTTTTCCCCCACCCATGATATCCTCAAATACTGGGTGTCAAGGCTGATTTCCACACTCTGGCACTTGGAGTACAGAAGGTGGGGGCCCACAAGGATTCTAAAAATTAATACTGGCCACTCCAGGCTTATATTAAACTCCCACGGTTATAGCTTTTCTCTGACCTCAATAGATGCTGCCGCCACCAAGTGCAGAACACCTTTGAGAACCCAGGAAGGCACACTTGGGAATTCCTTCCTGCGGGTACCCTCAAGCCCTTTCGCCCCCCTCCAGGGAAGAGCTGAGAAAGGAAACCAGATTCCACATTCTTTATAATTAAAGATATGCACAAACCTTTTAGGACACACAAATCCAATCCTGTTAAAAAAAGAAAATACATCTGGAGCTTAGGCTTTTTGCTAGGTTTTTAAAAAAACAATTAGACTTCAAGAAGCTATTTTAAAGGTTACAAGAAAAAAAAAAAGCACCTGGGATTAGCACAGAGACGTTCACATGCAATAAAGAAATAAGAGAGAAACTAATCATATCTTCCTAGACATTTCCTGATCTACTTACATATCTGGGGTTTTAAATGAATACTTTCTAAGTATGATCTGGTGATTTTTTTTTTTTTTTTCAAACCTGGCTCAAAGCTTTTTACAGCATAGTTCCAGCCCTGTCTCTGATCTCCAGGAGAACAACACAGACAAAGGGGAAGTTTTTTTTCCCAATTTTAAAAAGTTTCTAGCCTTCCCATTGGCCCTTTTGGTCAGGTGCCAACTCCCTTCCTTTTACCTATGCAGGGAGACTTTTTAACCCTTTACAGGTAAAGCAAGTGGAGAACAACTACCAAGAGATTTATGGCTGACTAGGTGTCCATAAATGAAAGGGGCGGGGAGGTAGCTCCCTTTTATCATATTGGGCACCTTAGTTGGGAAGAAACTGGGAGTCAAAGGCCCAAGTGTTTTGAAACATGGATTCTCACCATTTAAAAGGACGAATTCTGCCTCTCTTCACAGCACTATACCTGTTATCTGCATACCCCTGTATACCCACACGTGCACACACCACCCAAGAGGTGGCAGGGGCCACAGATGCATGGGGCAGATGTGAAAATGCATGGATCACACCCCTTCACTCACCTCTCTCCTCCAGACACCCTTCATGGGCTGCAGAATATACCTGTGGGTCGGGAGGAGCCATGCCTGGGAAGCAAAAACTCATCCCTGTTATTCCCCAGCAGGAGGCACTCTTGTGAGCTGACCCTGAGGTCAGGATCTGGGCCATAAAACAGAAAATTGTGGTGGTGGTGGGACAGGGATCGAGGGGGGCCCTGGGTCACAATGGACAGGCTTTGAGGCCCTCACAGATGGGCTCTTCTACAATAGACCAAATCCCTCCTGAACTCAGGCAGGGCAAGGGAGATTTTTCAAAGGCTCAGATGGGAGTTTAGCGCCCAAATCCCACTGCCTTCTAAGGAGAGTTTGTTTGGTTCCTCCCAGGGAAACTTCCCCATTCACTTCATTGGAACGAATCACATGCTTAAAATTAAACGGATGTTCAAGTATTTTGCGGCATTTTGAGGCACAACCGCGATGCCCATGGGACTGCTTCACAGCACTGCACCTGGGAATAAGACTGTCCAGGGCAGTGTCTGTGGTTCTCCACACCGTGCAATCAGCAGGCTCTCCCGATATCTCCTGCAATTTTTAGGGTCTTAAGGGAATTTTGGAGGATGGCTTTAAAATCAGCGGCAAAGCCATGAGCTTCTTCACGTTGCCTCCCAGGCACTCACTGCGCAGTCTTTTGTCCCGATTGGTGAGCTGTTAAAGCAGGACGCCCTGTCAGAAGCAGCACTTCCCTCTCCACCAAGATGGCTGCTGACGATAGCAGGAAGCTGAGGGCATGCTGCTTTTAATGGAAAAGCGTTCACCTCAGATCCGTTCAGCTCATGGCATGAAGTGCCTCTCTTCGTGGCATTGCTGCAGCCTGTTAAGATAATTAAGTTCCACTCGACGATGTTCCTGTGACTGGAGGAAAAAAAGAAATAAGTACAGGGACTGAACAGAGGCTGTCTTAAAAATAAAACAAATTGGCTTTTACCAGTTGAGACTTACAGGGCATACCTCTTGCCCCACTTGGAACCACAGCTGGGGTGGAGCTGGGCCCAAACCAAATGCTGTGGCTTGAGATGATTGTATTATTATGTATATTACAATAGCACTTGGGGCCTCAACAGAGATCAAGGTCCTACTGTACTTAGAACAGTACAGACGCTGGGTCCCTGCCCTGCCCACTCTAAATAAAGTGAGTAACATAAGCAACATGACTTACCTGTGGTCACACAGCAGGTCAATGGCAGAATACCTATGTAAGGCTCATATCTGGCCCCTGGCCCTGTTGTATCTGAGCACCTTCCAGTCTTTAGCCTGTTTATCCCCACAACACCTCTGGGCAGTAGAACAATTGCACAGATGGGGAACGGAGAGACAGCAAGACTGACTGACTTTTGGCAGGGTAGAAATGGAACCCCAGTTTCCTGGAGCCCAGGTGAGGGCCCTAAGCATTAAGCCAGAAGAGATAAAGACTAAAGCCCACCTCTTCTAACTCCCAGTCCAGTGCCTAGGGTGACCAGACAGCAAGGGTAAAAAATCAGGACGAGGGTGGGGGGTAATCGGTGCCTATGTAAGAGCACCCCCAAAATCGGGACTGTCCCTATAAAATTGGGACATCTGGTCACCCTACCAGTACCCCATCCATTAGCTCCCGCTGCCTCTTAAATCGACCATTGAGTTTTTGCCTCTGGTACTTGCCATGTGAAAAGCTGCAGCTTGTCACATCCCTTGGCCTACTTCCACCTTGCAATCACATTGCAGCCAACATTTTCCTGAAAATTCAATCAAGTTTGATTAAACCAATATTGGAATAACCTTATTTAAAGCTAGAGGGGGGAGAATGCCCTTCAGACTGGAAGCTTGAATTTGGATCCAAGTTCTGGACATGCCGAAGTCTGAGGATGTTTGGACCTGGTGGCTTTGCTTAATCCCATTGTATTGTAGAAGAATGCTACATAGCTCCTACATGGGACTTTTTGTGCACTGATCTCTAATGTCCTTTGTAAGGCAATTTCAAAATCACTGCTCCCATTTTGCAAAGGGGGAAACTGAGTTACAAGGAGGTGAATTCACTTCTATAACACCAGATTAGCAGCAGAGTGGGGATTAGGACACCCATGACCCCCAACAACCTGGCTAGCACCCTGGGCACTGGATCATGCTGCTCAGCTGAAACATCTGCCCCCAATCGAGGAGTGTTTGTAGCTGGGATTCTGTGTCAGGCCCATCTTTGAGGTTCTGATCCCACTTCCGTTGAAACAAACCCAGCTCCGTTTGGGCCAATGAGAGGGTTAAATTCCTGACTTAAATGGTAACTAGATCCTTACTTTTCCTGTAGTTTTAACAAGGCCATTTGAGGCCCTGTGGAGCAAACATTTTCCCTTTTAATGACACTGTAATAAATTAAGAGGAGACCTGTCTCCAGCAAACATTAAACAAAAGAGAGAGATTACGCTGGTGATTAGAGTGATTTGATCTCTCATGCACAGGTTGTGTGAGTCAGTGCAGGGAAGGCTGCTATAATGTTTGCATTGACGTGAAAGGTGTAGGTCAAGGAAGTCGATTCCTCTCCCCTCACCTTATCCCTGCCAAACAGCCATCCTGCACGTGAAGAAGCCCAGGAAAGAAAACCAATGACCTTTTATTTGTTGCAAGGTCTCGATGGGGGTGAGACAGGGAGCAAAATCTTTATCATGCTTCCAAAAAGCAGCCACCCAGCCAGCAATGGAGAAGGGAGTCCAGTGTGTGCTGATCAGACGATAAGGACAGCAGCAGCATTGTTTATGCCTCTTGGGCCCAGATGTTTAAAGGCATTTAGGGGTTGGTTTGTTCAGGATTGCAAGACCTGATAGTGGGGAGTTAGGGGTCAAGGCAAGCCTGAAAATCTCACAAAGTCCCATTGTTTGAAAGGGACTCAGGCCCAGATCCTCAAAGGTATTCAGGTGCCTAAATCCCATTGGTTTCCAATAACATTGAAAGTGCCCACGTCACTTTTGAAACTGAGATGTAGCCCTCTGTGGCTATGTCTACACCACAACAAAAGACCCCCCCCCATGCAGCGAGTCTTGGAGCCTGGGCCAATTGCCTCAGACTTGCAGTGCAGGGCTAAACGCAGCAGTGAAGACATTCGGGCTCAGGCTGGATCCTAGATTCTGGAACCTGGCAACCTGGGAGGCTCTCAGAGCTCACATCTAAACATCTCCACTGCTATTTTCAGCCCTGCAGCCTCAAGCCCTGTGGGCCCGAGTCAGTTGACTGGCTCTGAGTCTCCCTGCGACGGGGGTTTGCTGTGTAGATGTACCCTAAGTCACTTAGGGCAAGATTTTCAAGGAGAGTTAGGTGCCTCATGAGATTTTCAAGATTGCCAAAGGCCCAGGTGCATCTTCAGGTGCCCTTTGAAAATCGGGGCCTTCGGCTTTGCAAAACTGAGCAGAGCCATAGCTCAACATCTTTACAAATCAGCTGAGCAATCGTGGGGACTGAGGAGAGGCTGCCCTTCCGTCCCAGCCTTCAAGCTGGGACCAGAACCAAGCAGCTTTAACAGGTGCCAGTCTCCTCTGGAGTAAGCAGCAGGAGTTGGAAAGGGAAAAGCGCTAGCTGGCTCCTCCAGCCTCTGGCTCTGAGCTGCCTTCCCCCGCCCCCTTTTGCTGCTGTAATTCTTGACCCAGGCTAAGTGCCCAATCCAGATTCTGGCTTCCATGCTGCTAGGTTGCCAACCTTGCTTTGTCTGCCAGGCACTGAAGGAGAAGCTAAAGCCAAGCCTGAATGTTCCCCCAACAGCTAGGCCTTGCCCTCGCATGCCCGCCCCCAAGTGTGCGCATCTGGCTTGCCAGGAGCTGGCATACATCACTGCAAAGTGGCTGCTGGGGCCCACTGGGTCAGGCCTGCATGACACACCTCAACATTTCCAGGAACCACCACGCTTTCTCTGCCACTCTTACTGAGAGCTGCCAGCTCAGCGGTTAGACGGTATTGACCCATCGGCTAAATCAAATCTGCGAGGGGCAAGCTCATCCTGATGCCACTGAGCTGGCGCCAGCACAACCACGCCGCACTCAGCAGAATGGAAATCCGCCCTGATGGGAGAAAGTGAAAGCAGCGACCACAGACCCTGCCAAGAGAACATGTTAGAATCAAATGGTTTGCTCAAAACTTTACATTTCTTTCAATCCCCCCCCCCCCGATCCAGCCCTTATGTCCAGTCTCTCCATACTGCCTGTCTCCAGTGCTGGGTACTGATTGCTAAGGGATCTGTGGTCAGCAGCAGCCTCCCCTCCACAGCCACCTTCTGCTCCTGCCTCTCGTTTTTGTTCGGGGAGGGGGGGGGGGCAAGTAGGATCTGGTGCGTAAGTACATAGGAAATGGGAGATGTGGGTTCTTCTTTCTGCCACATGGACAAACCCCTTTGTAAAGCTCGTTGAGATCAAGGAATGAAATGCAATCAGCGAGATTATTAATATTTGGAAAGCACTTTGACAGCTTCCGATGGCAGGTGCTGTGAAACACTACTGCCTGATACCACAATGATGGACTCCTGAGTAGTCTTGAGGTATATTAGACTGGATGGACAATATTTAGATGTGGTAGGGAGAAAGTTAGATCCACAAGGACGAAAGCCATGTTAGAAACTCCAGGGTAACCAGGCAGCTAGATAGGCATATTAGATATTCATGGGTGGATGGATAGACAGATAAGGTGTGTATGGGGATAGAGAATAAGTGTTTATGTGAAAACATCACTTTTCAGGGTGAGAAGTTGTGGCCATGACATTGGATTGGGGCATCATTGAATCAGAGACATCAGACGAATAACGAATACACGAAATGTCCTTCTCCATATATACACAGATTCCCCCAGTAAATCAGCAGTGATGGGGAAGAAGACTCAGGCAGGAGCTGAGAGCCTGTCCCCACCTGGCTATTCCAATGTCTCAGTGCATGGCAGGGCTCCTTTGAAAAGAAAGAGGTGATGCCTTGAACACATTTTTCACAATAAATAAATCCCTTTCCTTGGTCTCTAATTAATTAAATACGCAGGGGCGAGTGTAAGCACTGGTTGATTGCCTGGAAGCTTTTCCGCTTTGTAGTGAGTCAGCCCTCTGTTTTACAGCTTATTAGACAGCCTGGGATTGTCCTTTTGCCAAAAGACACCTCAGGTGTTCAGATCTAGGGCTTATGAAAGTGCTGAGCTTCAAGGTACCGCACTCAGCAAAAGCTGCAGACAGGTTTGCCTGTCCAAATCTGGCATTTCCTTGTCTACAATCCAGAGAGCAGTGCGCAAAACAAAAGGTTTCACGGGGCAGGGAGGCTGGCCATCAACAGGTGGGAACCGGCCATCACCAGGTGAGCCCCTACCCCTCGCCTTTGAAATGGTATCCACACAAGGGAGGAATAATGAACACACATGCTAACCTGTGTGACACAGACCTCAGGATGGCACCAGCACAACTACCTATCCCTCCTCCCATTCCCTCTCCAGAGAAGGTGGCTGCTCCCCTGGGAATGTGAGAGACCTGGGTTCAGATCCCTGATCCAAATCAGCTGCAGTGTGGGTGTCCTAGTCTACCAAAAACCCTGTGATTAAGGCACTTCTCCTAGGTGTGGCAGACCCTAGTTTGAATCCCTGATTGGGAATAGATGCTGGAGCTAATGTCTCCCAATTTATGGGCTATAGGGGTGCTCTCTTTTTTCTTTTCCTGTGAGTAAAGGCTGAGCTGTCTTAAGCTTCTAACTCCAGGAGAGGATTCACAGCTGAGAACCCTGAGCTGAGATAGGCACCTCCCTCTGGCTTGGCCCTTGGTGCCTGATTGACCAGTTGTAGGCAGTGTTGTTCCCAGGAGATTAGAGAGACAAGGTGGGTGAGGTCACATGTGACCTCCAGAAGAGGTAAGCGGAATGTCCGGGTTCCAGTAACACAGACACAGGTAACTAACCGCTTTCATGTTCTCTCCACAGGTACCATTGCGGAGAGTGGACCAGATGATAGGTCTGGGGGGAGAAAGCAGAAGGAGACTCCGCTGGTTGGGAGGCATGAGATGCGATGTCCTGAGGTTGGGGGTTCCACGACCACCACTCCCAAGAGGAGAAGGCGGGTGGTGGTGGTCGGGGACTCTCTCCTCCGGGGGACTGAGTCATCTATCTGCCGCCCTGACCGGGAAAACCGAGAAGTCTGCTGCTTGCCAGGGGCTAAGATTCGTGATGTGACGGAGAGACTGCCGAGACTCATCAAGCCCTCGGATCGCTACCCCTTCCTGCTTCTCCACGTGGGCACCAATGATACTGCCAAGAATGACCTTGAGCGGATCACTGCGGACTACGTGGCTCTGGGAAGAAGGATAAAGGAGTTGGAGGCGCAAGTGGTGTTCTCGTCCATCCTCCCCGTGGAAGGAAAAGGCCTGGGTAGGGACCGTCGAATCGTGGAGGTCAACGAATGGCTACGCAGGTGGTGTCGGAGAGAAGGCTTTGGATTCTTTGACCATGGGATGGTGTTCCATGAAGGAGGAGTGCTGGGCAGAGACGGGCTCCATCTTACGAAGAGAGGGAAGAACATCTTTGCCAGCAGGCTGGCTAACCTAGTGAGGAGGGCTTTAAACTAGGTTCACCGGGGGAAGGAGACCAAAGCCCTGAGGTAAGTGGGAAAGCGGGATACCGGGAGGAAGCACAGGCAGGAAGGTCTGTGAGGGGAGGGCTCCTGCCTCATACTGGGAATGAGGGGCGATCAACAGGTTATCTCAAGTGCTTATATACAAATGCACAAAGCCTTGGAAACAAGCAGGGAGAACTGGAGGTCCTGGTGATGTCAAGGAATTATGACGTGATTGGAATAACAGAGACTTGGTGGGATAACTCACATGACTGGAGTACAGTCATGGATGGTTATAAACTGTTCAGGAAGGACAGGCAGGGCAGAAAAGGTGGGGGAGTAGCACTGTATGTAAGGGAGCAGTATGACTGCTCAGAGCTCCGGTACGAAACTGTGGAAAAACCTGAGTGTCTCTGGATTAAGTTTAGAAGTGTGTGCAACAAGAGTGATGTCATGGTGGGAGTCTGCTATAGACCACCGGACCAGGGGGATGAGGTGGATGAGGCTTTCTTCCGGCAACTCACGGAAGCTACTAGATCGCATGCCCTGATTCTCATGGGTGACTTTAATTTTCCTGATATCTGCTGGGAGAGCAATACAGCGGTGCATAGACAATCCAGGAAGTTTTTGGAAAGCGTAGGGGACAATTTCCTGGTGCAAGTGCTAGGGGAGCCGACTAGGGGGAGCGCTTTTCTTGACCTGCTGCTCACAAACCGGGTAGAATTAGTGGGGGAAGCAAAAGTGGATGGGAATCTGGGAGGCAGTGACCATGAGTTGGTTGAGTTCAGGATCCTGACGCAGGGAAGAAAGGTAAGCAGCAGGATACGGACCCTGGACTTCAGGAAAGCAGACTTTGACTCCCTCAGGGAACAGATGGCCAGGATCCCCTGGGGGACTAACATGAAAGGGAAGGGAGTCCAGGAGAGCTGGCTGTATTTCAAGGAATCCCTGTTGAGGTTACAGGGACAAACCATCCCGATGAGTCGAAAGAATAGTAAATATGGCAGGCGACCATCTTGGCTTAATGGTGAAATCCTAGCGGATCTTAAACATAAAAAAGAAGCTTACAAGAAGTGGAAGGTTGGACATATGACCAGGGAAGAGTATAAAAATATTGCTCGGGCATGTAGGAAAGATATCAGGAGGGCCAAATCGCACCTGGAGCTGCAGCTAGCAAGAGATGTCAAGAGTAACAAGAAGGGTTTCTTCAGGTATGTTGGCAACAAGAAGAAAGCCAAGGAAAGTGTGGGCCCCTTACTGAATGAGGGAGGCAAGCTAGTGACAGAGGATGTGGAAAAAGCTAATGTACTCAATGCTTTTTTTGCCTCTGTTTTCACTAACAAGGTCAGCTCCCAGACTGCTGTGCTGGGCATCACAAAATGGGGAAGAGATGGCCAGCCCTCTGTAGAGATAGAGGTGGTTAGGGACTATTTAGAAAAGCTGGACGTGCACAAGTCCATGGGGCCGGACGAATTGCATCCGAGAGTGCTGAGGGAATTGGCGGCTGTGATTGCAGAGCCCTTGGCCATTATCTTTGAAAACTCGTGGCGAACGGGGGAAGTCCCGGATGACTGGAAAAAGGCTAATGTAGTGCCCATCTTTAAAAAAGGGAAGAAGGAGGATCCTGGGAACTACAGGCCGGTCAGCCTCACCTCAGTCCCTGGAAAAATCATGGAGCAGGTCCTCAAAGAATCAATCCTGAAGCACTTAGAGGAGAGGAAAGTGATCAGGAACAGTCAGCATGGATTCACCAAGGGAAGGTCATGCCTGACTAATCTAATCGCCTTTTATGATGAGATTACTGGTTCTGTGGATGAAGGGAAAGCAGTGGATGTATTGTTTCTTGACTTTAGCAAAGCTTTTGACACGGTCTCCCACAGCATTCTTGTCAGCAAGTTAAGGAAGTATGGGCTGGATGAATGCACTATAAGGTGGGTAGAAAGCTGGCTAGATTGTCGGGCTCAACGGGTAGTGATCAATGGCTCCATGTCTAGTTGGCAGCCGGTGTCAAGTGGAGTGCCCCAGGGGTCGGTCCTGGGGCCCGTTTTGTTCAATATCTTCATAAATGATCTGGAGGATGGTGTGGATTGCACTCTCAGCAAATTTGCGGATGATACTAAACTGGGAGGAGTGGTAGATACGCTGGAGGGGAGGGATAGGATACAGAAGGACCTAGACAAATTGGAAGATTGGGCCAAAAGAAATCTAATGAGGTTCAATAAGGATAAGTGCAGGGTCCTGCACTTAGGATGGAAGAATCCAATGCACCGCTACAGACTAGGGACCGAATGGCTCGGCAGCAGTTCTGCGGAAAAGGACCTAGGGGTGACAGTGGACGAGAAGCTGGATATGAGTCAGCAGTGTGCCCTTGTTGCCAAGAAGGCCAATGGCATTTTGGGATGTATAAGTAGGGGCATAGCGAGCAGATCGAGGGACGTGATCGTTCCCCTCTATTCGACACTGGTGAGGCCTCATCTGGAGTACTGTGTCCAGTTTTGGGCCCCACACTACAAGAAGGATGTGGATAAATTGGAAAGAGTACAGCGAAGGGCAACAAAAATGATTAGGGGTCTAGAGCACATGACTTATGAGGAGAGGCTGAGGGAGCTGGGATTGTTTAGTCTGCAGAAGAGAAGAATGAGGGGGGATTTGATAGCTGCTTTCAACTACCTGAAAGGGGGTTTCAAAGAGGATGGCTCTAGACTGTTCTCAATGGTAGCAGATGACAGAACGAGGAGTAATGGTCTCAAGTTGCAATGGGGGAGGTTTAGATTGGATATTAGGAAAAACTTTTTCACTAAGAGGGTGGTGAAACACTGGAATGCGTTACCTAGGGAGGTGGTAGAATCTCCTTCCTTAGAGGTTTTTAAGGTCAGGCTTGACAAAGCCCTGGCTAGGATGATTTAACTGGGACTTGGTCCTGCTTTGAGCAGGGGGTTGGACTAGATGACCTTCTGGGGTCCCTTCCAACCCTGATATTCTATGATTCTATGATATATTTTACTGGCCCAACTTCTGTTGGTGAGAGACAGATGTTGTGACGCTGGCAGTACCTTTTCCCAGACCTGATGAAGATTTCTGTGTGGCTCAAAAGCTTGTCTCCCTCTCCAATAGAAGTTTGTCCAATAAAAGATATTCCCTCCCCCACCTTGTCTCTCCAAATCAGTTGTAGGCCGTGTTTATTGTAGCCATGTCGGTCCCAGGAGATTAGAGAGGTGAGGGGGTGAAGTCATGGCTTTTACTGGACCAGATCATAGAAACATAGAATCATAGAAGATTAGGGTTGGAAGAGACCTCAGGAGGTCATCTAGTCCAACCCCCTGCTCAAAGCAGGGTCAACACCAACTAAATCATCCCAGCCAGGACTTTGTCAAACCGGGTCTTAAAAATCTCTGACGGAGATTCCACCACCTCCCTAGGTAACCCATTCCAGTGCTTCACGACCTTCCTAGTGAAAAAGTTTTTCCTCATATCCAACCTAGACCTCCCCCACTGCAACTTAAGACCTTTACTTCTTGTTCTGTCACCTGCCACCACTGAGAACAGCCGAGCTCCATCTTCTTTGGAACCCCCCTTTCAGGTAGTTGAAGGCTGCTATCAAATCCCCCCTCACTCTTCTCTTCTGCAGACTAAATAACCCCAGTTTCCTCAGCCTCTCCTCATAAGTCATGTGTCCCAGCCCCCTAATTGTTTTTGTTGCCCTCTGCTGGCTCTCTCCAATTTGTCCACATTCCTTCTGTAGTGGGAGGACCAAAATTGGACACAATACTCCAGGTGTGGCCTCACCAGTGCCGATCAGATCAGTGGGAGTTAGGCACCCAAGTCCCATTGTGGATCTGAGCCCTGCCCCATTGCTCTTCATTTCACTCCTGGCTAACTTAGGTGGCTCCCTGCTCAGCTAGCCAGCTCCTGAGAAGCCCTTCTTTAGGTTCCAACCTTAAAGCAGGGCTGTGAATTGCTCTAGGCAGCAGGGTGCCTAGGAATTCGGCATTGCAACCCCTAAGTCCCCTTTGTGAATCTAGCCCAGATTCCCTATGTAACCTCCCCTGTGCCCCATCAGCAAAATGGGGCTAATGAGACATCCTTACCTAGCAGGGTTGCTGTGAGAATAAATGCATGGATGATTGCAAGGTGCTCGGATACTACAAGCAGAAGCCAGCTGAGGTGACTCCAGTTGTCTTATTTATTATTATTACAGTGGCACCCAGAGACCCTAAATAAAATCAGGGGCCCATTGTGCTGGGTGCTGCACATGTACCTTTTGACAGTCCCTGTCCTCAAGAGTTTACTCTCTACATGGACAACACTGATAAATGGTGGGAGGGGAAAACAAAGCTGAAACGACTTGCCCAAGGTCACCAGCATTGCCAGGAACAGAACCCAGCTCACCTGAACCCCTCTGCAGCTTCTAGATCTCCATGCCGCCTGTCTGCCAGTGTCTGTTCTCAACCGTTTCCCAAAGAGTTTGGACAATCAATTTCCACTCTGTGGGCCATTTGCAATTTTTTCCTTTGACTTGACTTGGTTCACACTTTGTGGGTGGTCATCTGTATCCCACAGTATTGCTTCTGCTCACTGATTGGATGGCTGAACAAGTAACTGTGGAATGGTGGTCAATGGCGCGTCATTCGGGCCAGTTCCTGGGCATTTGCGTGGCATGACCTGGCAAAGTGCATGAGGGCGGAATCATGAAGAAGCCTGGCCTCTGCAGGATGGGACACTGCCTGCCACATGACACAGATACTGCTAAGATCTCCGACCCTGCTGCATGCCCTGGCGGGTGCTGCTCAGACTCAAGCTTAGCTGGAATGTGTGTCTGGGAGGCTGGAAGGAAAGCCAAGGTACTTGGTGAAATACAACAGCAGGATCGGTTATGTGGGCATCGGAGCATCTACCTGCCTCAGGTTACATAATGTTTTTGAGAGCAAGGGGTGAAGTGGCAAACTCTGGACCGAGGAATTTGCAGGCTTGGGGGGCCGGTTACACACTCAGACACCAAATCTCCGGCACCTGCCACTTCAACCACCGTCTGCACCAGTCCTGTTACCCACAAGATGCTCTCAGTACTTATTTTGCAAACCACAGGGGCATGTGGTGCCATGGATTTGGGGCCAGGCCTGAGAGGAGGGGTTCACTGTTTGTATTTCAGATGTGTATGGTGTCCTTGCTGGGAGCGGATGCTGCTTTCATGAGTCACCAGCTACATTTCTGTGTGTTCTGATGCAGCTAAGGAGCCACGCTACCTACATGTGACTGCATTAGCATGCTCGTGTGCAAGAAGAAGAAATAGGTGGTGGTGGGTGTTGGTGATGGTGGATGTCGGTGATGGCAGACTGTCACCGGGAGCTGCCTCACTTGAGTTGGAAGTTTAGACCCCTTTCGTTTGCCTAACACTGATAGCATGGCAGCTCTCCATGTCACACAGCATCTGGCCAGAGAGAGACACACTGCTACAACAATGTTATGGAACAACAAGCACAGCTGCCATCTGCATGTCTGGCAGCACCCGCTCTGGATCAAACTGAATGTCAACAAAGCACACACTGCAGCCCACTGCCAGGGAGCAGGAACTTGGCTTTCTGTTCTGCAGCTCCGGGATGGGTCGGTGCAAAGCATCTCCTCATAGCTGAGCGCCCTCCCCTCCTCCGACAAGGACTGTGTGTGATTTCTGATTAGGTTGCTATTTACTTATTGTGCACAGTAAGAGCCAGGCCCTGCCACAAAACAGCCTACAATCCTAATGGAGATGCAGCTTATGCAGCCGTTAGGGATGTAGAGGGGAATAGATCCCTACTCCTTAGGGCCGATGGACGCTAGCCCAGCCACTGGATCGTCATGCTCGCAAACAGCTGGTATTAATCCAAGCAGGAAGTGCCTGGCAGGACATCACTGGCATTCAAAACTTCCCCAGACTTGTTCCCTTTCTTGGGATACGTCTGAGGTGTGGCTGCGGGTGGACGTATCTGCCATAGCTCTGACCGAGCTAGCACACTAAAAATAGCAGTGTAGCCTCTCCAAGTACAACCCCATCAGATACCCTATGTAAGTATTCAGGGTACCTAACCCTGCTTTCTTCCCATGTCGGCACAGCTACACTGCTCTGGCTAGTGAACTAGCGCAGGTATGTCTACACCAGCATAGATGCATCCTTGGCATCCTGTCATAGGGTGACTTGTCCCTTTAAGGGAAATGGGGCCAGCCCCACCTGTGCTTTAATGAATTGCTCCCCATCCTGAGGGAGCGGGAGTAAAGGGGTCAGGTGTTGGCACAGAGAATACCTGGGCACCATAATAAAAAAGGTTTAAGAGAACCCAGACAGGGGCTGGCTGTGGAGGAGAGCAGTTGAGGTGTCATTCCTGTAGCTCAGTGCTAAGTCTGGTGAGGGGCTCCTGGAATGAGGGGCCAGGCTCCACAGAGGCAGTCCTCCCTCCAAGGGATCATCATTGGTGGGTGTGTTTCCGGAGGGGTCCCACAGGGATTGGTTCTTAGCCTTAAGCTATTTAACATCTCTATCAATGACCTAGAAAAAAATATAAATTCATCACTGGTAAAGTTTGTAGGTGACACACAAAGCAGGGGAGTGGTAAATAATGAAGATTCACTGATCCAGAGTGATCTGGATCGCTCGGCAAACTGGGTGCAAGCCAAGAATATGTATTTTAATACAACAAAATGTAACTGTAACCATCTAGGCACACAGAATGTAGGCTGTACTTATGGGATGTGGACTCTATCCTGGGAAGCAGGGACTCTGAAAAAAGATTTGGGGGTCCTGGCAGATGATCAGCTTAACACAATCCCCTGCTTGGATGTGTGGGCCAAAGAGCTAATGTGATCTTTGGCTGCATAAACAGGGGAATCTGGAGTAGGAATAGAGAAATTATTTTCTCTCTCTATTTGGCACTGATGTGACCGCTGTTGGAATGTCATGTCCAATTTTGGTGCCCACAATTCAAGAAGATGTTGATAAACTGGAGAGGGTTCAGAGAAGAGCCATAAAAATGATTAAAGGATTAGAAAACCTGCCTTATGGTGTTAGACTCAAGGAACGCAATCTATTTAGTTTACCAAACAGAAGGCTTGGGGTGCCTTCATCACCTACTGGAGAAACAAAATATTTAATAATGGGCTCTTCAATCTAGCAGAGAAAGGTCTAGCACTATCCAGTGGCTAGAAGTTGAAGCTAGGCAAATTCAGATTGGAAATAAGGCATAAATGTTTAATGGTGAGAGTAATTGACCACTGGAACAATTCACCAACAGTCATGGTGGATTCTCCATCACTGACCATTTTTAAATCAAGATGGGATATTTTTCTAAAAGCTCTGCTCTAGAAATTATTTTGATGAAGTTCTCTGGCCTCTGTTATACTGGAGGTGAGGCTAGATGATCACAATGGTCCTTTTTGGCCTGAGAATCTATCACTGTTTCTACATGTGTGTGTGTGTGTGTGTGTGTGTGTTTCTATGTATGCTTGTCTTTGTGTGTATCTGATTAAGTGAGGAGGTATATGTGCTGGTCTGTGAGGCAGGGGGGTTGTTTGTGTATGGGGGGTCCCCTGGCTTTTGTGGTGCTTTGCCCAGGCAGTTCCAATAGAAAGATGGCACATGCTGCAGTAATAAATAATTGTGGCATTGGGAGAGAACAAAAATAACCCAGAAGTAAAGGCACTGGTTAATCAGCAAAGCAGTGAGCTAACTGGGAAAACAGCAGAGTTGTCCCTCACATTCTTGTTTTATCATTTCCACTCCATTGGCAGGCAAAAGTAGAGCAGACAATAGACTCTGTAGCATTTCTTGGAGCTGAGCCGGCAGGAGCAGTTTGCAGAGCTGGGAGAATGAGAAGGGAAGTTGCCAGGAGGTAAATGTACTGCAGGTGCCCAGTGGGATCATTCTTAATCTGCAACTTATTCCACCAGGTTCTTAAAGGGAAGTTTCCCTGCTCGTATGTTTCACTTCTTGGCATCTAAATCAACAGGCTCAGAACTGACATTTTAATGTGCCAGTGGAGTGCTCTGAACCTCTAGAAATAAAGGCAGGATGTGTGCATATCTGTGTCATGCTGATAGACGCTGTTGCAGGAGTCTGTTCTAACCATTCCCCCACCAATTGTCTGCAGAACATTTTTCTCTGGCTTTAAAGGACAGAAACTTGAGTATTGTGGGGGCTTTTGCTAAAGCCCTGGAAAGGGTGTAGAGCTGCTGATGAATGACAAGAGGCAGGGCACAGAAATTAGATGGAAAAAGCAATGTAAGATCCATAGCTGGTGTAAATCTGTGTTTCTCCAGGGGAATGACACTGATTTAAACCAGCTGAGGATCTGGCCTTTGACATCTTATCTGCGCAAACACCTTGTTTCTCTTTATGATCTCCCAAGGCTAGAAATGAAAGAAGAAGGTTTCACTGCAAGAACATGAGTGTGACGGGTTCGGTCACAGAGACCCCCTTGGGACTGTCCCCTGATGTGCTGAATTTACCTCTGAGCCCATTTTTCCTGCCAGCTTGGGACTTCCAGAACCCTGCCTTGTTGAGCCAGATACACTAGCCTGCTGCAACACAGACCCAAGGTCTGGTCCGTGCCCCCAAAGCTGAAGACTTAACTGAAAATAGCTCAACAGGTTATTTGTCTCCAGCCCAGACATCCAGCTCCCAATGGGATCCAAACCCCAAATAAATCCATTTTACTCTATATAAAGCTTATACAGGGTAAATTCGTAAATTGTTCACCCTCTATATCTCTGATAGAGAGATATACATCCACTTACTCTGAGTTTATCAATAAACAAAAATGATTTTATTAAGTATAAAAAGTAGGATTTAAGTGGTTTCAAGTAATAACAGCCAGAACAAAGTAAGTCACAAAGCAAAATGAAACAAAACATGCAAGTTGAAACCTAATACATTAAGAAACTGATTACAGATAAATCTAATCCTCAGAGATGTTCCAATAAGCTTCTTTCACAGACTAGACTCCTTCCTAGTCTAGGCCCAATCCTTTCCCCTGGTACAGTCTTTGTTAGATCCAGCAGACATCTCAGATGGTAAGCAGGGGTTTTCTCATGACTGGCAGCCTTCTTTGTCTTGCTCCACCTCCTTTTATAGCTTTGGCACAAGGCGGGAATCTTTTGTCTCTCTGGGTCCACACTCCTCCTTGTAAATGGAGAAGTACCAGATTTAAGATGGATTTCATTATCAAGTGACATGGTCACATGTCACTGTAAGACCTCTAGTCTCCATTCCCCATGAGCTGGCCCACACGTAGACAGGAAGGTTTGCAGGTAAATAAACCATTTACAACCAATTGTCCTAGTCAATGGGAGTCATCAAGATTCTAAACCACCATTAATGGCCCACACTTTGCATAATTACAATAGGACCTCAGAGTTATACTTCATATTTCTAGCTTCTGATACCAGAATGATACATGCATACAAAGAAAAGGAATATATTCAGTTGTTTATAACCTTTGTTATGATACCTTACAAGAGACCTTTTGCATAAAGACTATTCCAGTTACATCATATTCTCACTCATAAGCATATTTCCATAAAACATATGGAGTGCAACGTCATAATGAGGGCACCAGGTTATGGTCTAGTCAATAAGTTGCTCCATGGGACTCGGGAGTGCGGTGTTCTATTCTTGGCTGTCCCAATGACATTAGACAATCTCTGTAATTTCTCATCCTGCCATGAGCTGTGCAAACGCAGTTTCCTGCATGTGCACAGAGCTGCATGGAAGTCAGGGGGTTCTGCCTGGGTGCAGGAATCTGCTCGTAGGTCACTCTCTGAAGGGTTGGTGTCAGGGCAGGTGATCAGGGTCTAGGACTGCCAACTTTCTAACAGCACAAAACCGAACACCCCTGCCCCACCCCATGTCCTGCCCCTTCCCCAAGGCCCCACTCATACTCCGCCCCTTCTCCAAGTCCCCTGCCCACCACTTGCTCCATCCCCTATCCCTCCATCGGTCACTCTCCCCCACTTTCACCAGGCTGGGGTTGGAATGCAGGAGGGGTGGGAGGGCTCCGGCTGGGGGTGCAGCCTCTGGGGTGGGACTGGGGATGAGGGGATTGGGGTGCAGGAGGGGTCTTAGGGCTGGGGCATGGTGTTGGGGTGCAGGGGGGGGTGAGAGCTCCTGCTTGGGGTGTGGGCTCTGGGGTGGGGCTGGGGATGAAAGGTTTGGGGTGCAGGAGGGTGGTCGGGCCTGGGATCGAAGGGTTCAGAGGGCAGGAGGGAGATCAGGGATGGGGATTGGGCAGGGGGTTGGGGCATGGGAGGGGGTCAGGGATGCAGGCTCCGGGTGGCACTTGCCTCAAGCAGCTCCCGGAAGCAGTGGCATGTCCCTCCTCCAGCTCCTACGCAGAGATGTGGCCAGGTGGCTCTGCACACTGCCCCATCTGTAGGCGCCACCTCCGCAGCTCCCATTGGCCATGGTTCCCAGCCAATGGGAGCTGCAGGGGTGGCACTTGGGGCGGGGCAGCGTGAGGAAACCCCTGGCTGCCTCTACGCATAGGAACCGGAGGGGGGACATGCCAGTTGCTTCCGGGAGCTATGTGGTACACAGCTTGCCAGCCCCACTGCATAAACCGCCGACCAGACAGTCAACGGCCCAGTCAGCAGTGTTGATCAGAGCCACCCGGATCCCTTTTCAACTCGGTGTTCCAGTCAAAAACCAGACACCTGGTCACCCTATCAGGGCTGTTGCCCTGGATAACCTCTTCTGGGAGCAACAAATCAATATCTCAGGGGGCACAAATCAAGATGGAAATCGATCTCATGGGCCTGCAGCTTAATTTCAGTTTATCAGTTAAGGACAGCTAGAAAGGGCTACACACTGCCTGAATGCCAAGCAACTGACTGATGTTGTGGGACAGAGGTTGTGCGTGGGAGGAAAGGAGGGGAGGGGAGGTCCCCAATATGCTTGTGTTTGTATAGCATGTAGCACAATGGGCCTCCCAGGTGCTACTGCAATAGACATAGTAATATTAATTAATAGCTAAGATGTCCATTAGGATGTGAGCCATCCTGTAATCTCTGGTAAGAGGCCCCCTTGCTTGCGTAAAGGCTTTTCCACTTGATTATCACTACCAGAGCTCAGGGCTTGTCTACACTGTGCTTTCCCCACCCCCACAAAATACCCTTCCAGGAAAAGATTTTGCCCAGCTCTAGTCAAACTTGGAATGAAGCTGCTCACTCTGCTGCACTCCTCGTAACCATAAAGAGGGAACAGACAGGAGGTACTTTACAAGGAAGCAGCTGTTCTATGGGTTTGAAATGCAGATGGAAATGAGCCAAAAGGGAGCCCTTAGGCCTGGCCCTGCTCGGCACCAAGCACCACTGAGAGACCCTGATTGTTCTCAGCTCCCATCATCTTCACTCAGTGGGAGACAAGGTCTGGCAGAGCCTCACTTCTCTCTGCCATGGACTTGATTTAAAACCCATGGGCCTGATTCTCTTCCTGTATACAGTGCTGCGGATCAGGAGTTGGAGTTGATGGAATTGCACAGCGGGAAGAGAATTGGACCCAGTGAGGTGTCTGTGTGGCAGGGATACACCTCTCCCACCAAGGACCCAGAACTCTCTCCTAGTGCATCTGCTTATCCCCACCTCTCCATCTTGAATGCAGACCACGTATTTGCATGGGGGATCTCCCAGAAGCCCTGGGGATTGGGTTCACATTTTTGTGGTACAACGAGCCAGGATATGCCATCATGTGTGAATATCAACGAGGTTATCACAGAGGCAAAGGGCTCTCATGGCTCCATCTATTACACTCTTATCAGCCCCACCTTGGTGCATTACCTAAATGAATCTTCCATGTACATCTGGGTGGAAAGAGCCTGAGATGATACCAGTCGATAGGGGCTGACCTACGGGATTCCTGAGATGATCAAACTTCCAGATAACAAATCTCTTGTTGGCTGGGGATTAAATCAGAAGCAGTGTTAGCTGCTGCGCCTTCTTCTTTATTTCTGTTCTCTTAAATTGCATTTCCCTTCCCCCCGCAAAGTGTGCCTGCTGCCTCCAGCTGTAAATTACTGTGAACCTTTATGATAAGTTTAGACACTGAGTCTCTTAACCTTGCAAACACCTCCTGTTTCTCTTTGTGGTCTCCAGAGGCTCTCAGGAGTGTTAAGAAGAGAGCGGAAAGGAGACTTTATGACAAGAATGTTTTCCGGCCACCAGATTACAGGAGGCATCATGGTCTAGTTAATTGGTCATTCTGGGGGATGAAGAAGTCCTGTGTTCTGGTTTGTGGCTGTCCCATTGGCTTGCTGTGACCTGTTAGGGGGCTTTCCCTTCACCCCCGCCCCTGGTTCTTGTCACGTAGACAGAAAGCAGAAGACTGGAAGTCCGAAGTGCAGGCAATGTGATGTTTATTGGGGTTAGTTTCAAGCAAGCATGTCCTTAACTCTGACGCCACAGAGCCTTGTTTCCCAGTGTCCTGTTGTCCCCCTTCCTGAGCAGGCATAATTATACTGTAGTGCACGCCCTTGGTCCCACCTCTTACAATGTATGGTCATGTTCCTTTGGGGGGGGGGCATGTGTCTGGGAGCTTCGTCCCACCTCTTTTGTATCCTATGGGAGGGGTAAGGAGTGAGGTTGTCCTACGGTCAGGAACAGGCATATTTTTGGCCTCTTAGTGCTTCATATACCATCCGCCTTATCCCCCTAGACTGGTTGCGTCACCTTGCCTTGAGACAGGAGTCGAGGCAGTCTTAAAGAGTGTGCTCGTATATTATACTCCCATCATGCCCAGTAACACTTTAACTGCTCTTATCTGTTCCCATTATACAAACAAACCCATCTGGCCAAGCAGAAGCAACACACACAGTGTCTTTGTTCTTTGTTCACACATATTAATAAGAATATAAAAGTATCAAAAATCAAGTGGGAAAACAAGGCCCAACATTCTATCTCAGACAAATGTACAGGCCTGAATCCTACATTATCATCACTAGCACTCCTGGTATGACCTTGAGTGAGTTGTCTCCTCTCCTGTCTGTATTGTATCTTTAGCTTGTACACTGTTTAGGGCAGAGACTGTGTTCTGTGTTTCTAAATCGCCCAGTATAATGGAGTCCCTCTGTTGGCTGGCATCTCTAGGTGCTGCTGTTATACAAATAAGTAATAACACTTCTTTCTCCAGAGGACAGAGAAGTTGGTGGAAGTTGCACATAGCCTCCCGGGGGGGATAATAGGGAACCTGGATGCCTGATGTGAAGTCATATCTCTGGCATTTTAGTAGAAGGAGTTGTATGACTTTGTTATATGGCCCTTCCTGTCCAAGGAGTTGTAATTACAACTAACCTCTTGATCAACCTAGGAGATGGAGTAATAACACTTTACTTTCCTAATAACACTTTACTAAGCGTATCCAAAAGGGTTGACGTGCTGAATACCTATTGCTCCTAGGTGAGTCTATAGACAGTGATATAACCCACACTCACACCATGTGCTGCTCGGTGTGACATTCCCCCGGGTACAGTCTGGACTGTTGAACAGTTGTGTTCCCCCAGTTCTCCAGCCTGGGGTGTTTCGTGCACTGCTTTGCTATAAGGACATCTACTCCCCGCCTGTTCACATGCAGCCTCTAGCATGTAAAACCACTCCCAGCTACACGTATTGAGTGCTACTAGTTAGCCACTCATTAATTAAGCTGCAGAGCAACACTAGCAAACACCCAGTCCCAGACTTTCCCCCAGAAATATGCGTCTTGTATTGGCCAACACACTACTGAACAGTGCAAGCTCAAAGAAAGTCCACCATTTCATCAAAGAAAAATTATATGCACCAACCTTGTTATCCCACACTCTTTGATCCAAACATACTAGTTAAGATAAAACAATAAGATATGTTTACTAACTACAGAAAGATAGATTTTAAGTGATTACAGGTAATAATGCATAAAAGTCAGGATTGGTTACAAAAGAAATAAAACAGTGAAATGCAAGTTAATCCCTAATTTAACAAGCTAAGTGAAGTTAAAAGCAAAAAGGTATTGTCTCACCATATGGTTACAGCAGTCTGTACTGGCTGAAAAGCCTTCCAGCTAGGACTACCCCTTTCTTAGTTCAGGTTTCAGAGTAGCAGCCGTGTTAGTCTGTATTCACAAAAAGAAAAGGAGTACTTGTGGCACCTTAGAGACTAACAAATTTATTAGAGCATAAGCTTTCGTGAGCTACAGCTCACTTCATCGGATGCATTTGGTGGAAAAAAACAGAGGAGAGATTTATATACACACACACAGAGAACATGAAACAATGGGTTTATCATACACACTGTAAGGAGAGTGATCACTTAAGATAAGCCATCACCAGCAGCAGGGGGGGGAAAGGAGAAAAACCTTTCATGGTGACAAGCAAGGTAGGCTAATTCCAGCAGTTAACAAGAATATCAGAGGAACAGTGGGGGGTGGGGTGGGAGGGAGAAATACCATGGGGAAATAGTTTTACTTTACACAAATGACGGGAACAATGACGGGAAGAGAGAGGTGATTTGTATTGTGGGTGTCCTCTGTTCTTATACCCTTCCTCCCTCATTGAGGATTATCTTCAGCTGGGGTTTGGGTGACAGCCAGTCTGTTTACATGGAAACTTCAATGGTTTTCATTGCCAATATCTAAAGTTCTCATTCATACCCTTCTTCCTGCCCAAGAATAGTCGCTTAGCTAAGTGATAGCCCACTTGACTTTGTTGATACCTGGCTGAGGTGCCAGTGTGTCTTTGTCTCTGAAAAACTGATTTGGGCCTGCTTTTCTGACTCTGGAGCATGTTACAGCAATGCTGTATATTAGAATCTCATAACTTCACAAACAATTACCAGGACAATAACATTCAGTAGATTATGACATTTCAAATGACACTTCACAAGGCATACTTATAGTCTTATAAAATTGGTGAACATAATAGTATAGATGGTCACATTCAGTTCCACTCTAATGGTGGCAAGGCCAAACAGAGAGGTTGATAAGCCTGCTTCAGACTCAGCTAACAGTTTAGGCAGTAGAGGCTCATGTGCTGAGATTCTAGATTCAATCCCTACTACCAACGACTCACCCAGGAGTTCATGTGGTGGCCCACAAGGGGAATTGAACAGCGAGATATTTGGGTTTTGATACCTAACTGTAGACACTTGACCAAGTTAGGCCAGCATTTTCAAAGTGACCTATCCAAGGCCTCGGTGAGTCAGCCAGGAAGAGAATCCAGGAGTACTGTCTTCCAGTTTCCAGCCTGCTCAGACCACTAGACAGCACCTCAGTTGTATCTCCAGATCCAGGAGAAAAGTCCCTCTCGTGTGGTCCCTATTCCAGTCAAGGAAGCTCAGTGCTGGGTGGTTTCCCAGCCCAAGTTGTCCAGTGCACTGAGTGAGAGTTGGAACAGAATAGTTTGGTAGCTGATGCACTCTAGTACAAAGATGCAAGCTCCAGTGCTTGTCTGAGCAAATAAGCCTCTCTTTGAACCTACCAAGCTCTCAGTTATGTTTCACACTGATGTAATTCATTGGAGTGACTGTGGATTTAAACAGCTGTAAGTGAGATCAGAATCAGGCTCTCTAGGCCAAACTTGTCCCCAATGTAACTGCACTGAAGCCAGCAGACTTATACCAGGGGAGGAATGTGGTATATTATCTCTTAAACACCTCCTTACAGGCCTGGGCAAAGCAATCTCCCAGGAAGGTAGCACATTCTAGTTTGCTGCTGGTTCCTATGACTCACAGACTCAACTCTATTCCCTTCGTAATTTTCACCTAAGCAAACTTTTGTTTGCATATGCAGCTGCAATTTCAGAACTCCCTTGAGTTCTATTTTCACTGTTGTGCGCTCTGCTCAGGATCCGAACTGCTGACTGCAGTTCCTCGACACCCATTCCTTTCTATTTTTGGCCAAGCCCAGTGTAAGCATCAGTGAGAACAACTCCACTGGCTGCATGTGAGTATTTCCTCATCTGAGCTGAAGTTACTACCTAAATCTCCTGGTTGACTGGTGAAAATCCCCTATGGCCCCTTGTTCAGGGCTACACACTTGCTGTAAATTCCATCTCACTATCAATGTGTCTGCATCCATTTTATACAAACAATAGTTCATCATGAAGAAGGGTAGGTCGATATAGGAAGGAAGGAATTGGACCATGGACTACAATGCACATTTGCCTAAGTAAATACTTGCATCAGAGCTTCCAGACTTGGCCCAACAGTAATAATTCTCAATGGCAGGGCTTGACTGCATATGGCCACCTTCATTGTCCTAATTAACTCCAAGCACCAATTCTTGCACTGGGATCTTTCATGCAAGATGCTCAAGACACCCCAACATGTACACACTGAGTTAGTGTAAATCAGAATATCTCCATTGAAGTCAATGGGGCGTTTTATACTAGCTGAGAATCTGGCCCGTTATCTGAGCTCAATTTGATGCTGGACTTTGCATTCTAGGTCTTCTCTCCTGCACCCACTTTGCCACAATCCTTTCTATCACAACCCCTCCCACCTTCAGGCAAGCATCTGTATGTTTCTTGGTTTAGATTTAAGGATTTTCCTGGGTTAAATCTTGGATTCCAAGCCTTAGATTCCATCCAGAAGCTTTGAGCATCTCAAAATTCATTAAAACAAACACCCAAACATGCCTAGTTGACTGATTCCACTTCAAACCATGGTATGTAGCCTACCAAGTATAAGCCAGCAGAAAAAATTCCCTTTTTTTTTAACAATTTCCATTTGAGTGTGATGAAAACTTGATCAATAGCCTGCCCCAGCATGGTTTGCCCAAGGTATTTCAGTTTGTGTACTGTTTTACTAGAGGATTATTGCTCTGCTAACAGGCTCACAGTGTGATCACGCACTGAAGCAAATGGGAATCACAACAGCAGAGTTCAAAGCCATCCCTGCAGGCCTGCTTGCCGTTTCTTGTAAGCAGTGTTAAAAAAGGAGGTGTGGGAGTCTGAGCAGCAACCTGCAGAGCCCATCAGTCTGGAGAGAAGTGCTGAGAAGAAAGGATGTCTTTTCATTTCCTAAATTAGAAACCAAAACATCATTAGTGGTCCAGCAGAGCCAGAAGAAATGTTCAATGAAATTTCTACTTAAAAGTTATAGGGCTTAGGAACAAATAGGGAGTGGAAGATCATTGCAAACATTGCTCATTACAGTTGCACAGCAGCAAGATGAGATGTTGGGACAGAGCCTCAGCTGATGTAAATAGTCATAGAATCATAGAATCATAGAATATCAGGGTTGGAAGGGACCCCAGAAGGTCATCTAGTCCAACCCCCTGCTCAAAGCAGGACCAAGTCCCAGTTAAATCATCCCAGCCAGGGCTTTGTCAAGCCTGACCTTAAAAACCTCTAAGGAAGGAGATTCTACCACCTCCCTAGGTAACGCATTCCAGTGTTTCACCACCCTCTTAGTGAAAAAGTTTTTCCTAATATCCAATCTAAACCTCCCCCATTGCAACTTGAGACCATTACTCCTCGTTCTGTCATCTGCTACCATTGAGAACAGTCTAGAGCCATCCTCTTTGAAACCCCCTTTCAGGTAGTTGAAAGCAGCTATCAAATCCCCCCTCATTCTTCTCTTCTGCAGACTAAACAATCCCAGCTCCCTCAGCCTCTCCTCATAAGTCATGTGCTCTAGACCCCTAATCATTTTTGTTGCCCTTCGCTGTACTCTTTCCAATTTATCCACATCCTTCTTGTAGTGTGGGGCCCAAAACTGGACACAGTACTCCAGATGAGGCCTCACCAGTGTCGAATAGAGGGGAACGATCACGTCCCTCGATCTGCTCGCTATGCCCCTACTTATACATCCCAAAATGCCATTGGCCTTCTTGGCAACAAGGGCACACTGCTGACTCATATCCAGCTTCTCGTCCACTGTCACCCCTAGGTCCTTTTCCGCAGAACTGCTGCCGAGCCATTCGGTCCCTAGTCTGTAGCGGTGCATTGGATTCTTCCATCCTAAGTGCAGGACCCTGCACTTATCCTTATTGAACCTCATTAGATTTCTTTTGGCCCAATCTTCCAATTTGTCTAGATCCTTCTGTATCCTATCCCTCCCCTCCAGCGTATCTACCACTCCTCCCAGTTTACTATCATCCGCAAATTTGCTGAGAGTGCAATCCACACCATCCTCCAGATCATTTATGAAGATATTGAACAAAACGGGCCCCAGGACCGACCCCTGGGGCACTCCACTTGACACCGGCCGCCAACTAGACATGGAGCCATTGATCACTACCCGTTGAGCCCGACAATCTAGCCAGCTTTCTACCCACCTTATAGTGCATTCATCCAGCCCATACTTCCTTAACTTGCTGACAAGAATGCTGTGGGAGACCGTGTCAAAAGCTTTGCTAAAGTCAAGAAACAATACATCCACTGCTTTCCCTTCATCCACAGAACCAGTAATCTCATCATAAAAGGCGATTAGATTAGTCAGGCATGACCTTCCCTTGGTGAATCCATGCTGACTGTTCCTGATCACTTTCCTCTCCTCTAAGTGCTTCAGGATTGATTCTTTGAGGACCTGCTCCATGATTTTTCCAGGGACTGAGGTGAGGCTGACCGGCCTGTAGTTCCCAGGATCCTCCTTCTTCCCTTTTTTAAAGATGGGCACTACATTAGCCTTTTTCCAGTCATCCGGGACTTCCCCCGTTCGCCACGAGTTTTCAAAGATAATGGCCAAGGGCTCTGCAATCACAGCCGCCAATTCCCTCAGCACTCTCGGATGCAATTCGTCCGGCCCCATGGACTTGTGCACGTCCAGCTTTTCTAAATAGTCCCTAACCACCTCTATCTCTACAGAGGGCTGGCCATCTCTTCCCCATTTTGTGATGCCCAGCACAGCAGTCTGGGAGCTGACCTTGTTAGTGAAAACAGAGGCAAAAAAAGCATTGAGTACATTAGCTTTTTCCACATCCTCTGTCACTAGCTTGCCTCCCTCATTCAGTAAGGGGCCCACACTTTCCTTGGCTTTCTTCTTGTTGCCAACATACCTGAAGAAACCCTTCTTGTTACTCTTGACATCTCTTGCTAGCTGCAGCTCCAGGTGCGATTTGGCCCTCCTGATATCTTTCCTACATGCCCGAGCAATATTTTTATACTCTTCCTGGTCATATGTCCAACCTTCCACTTCTTGTAAGCTTCTTTTTTATGTTTAAGATCCGCTAGGATTTCACCATTAAGCCAAGCTGGTCGCCTGCCATATTTACTATTCTTTCGACTCATCGGGATGGTTTGTCCCTGTAACCTCAACAGGGATTCCTTGAAATACAGCCAGCTCTCCTGGACTCCCTTCCCTTTCATGTTAGTCCCCCAGGGGATCCTGGCCATCTGTTCCCTGAGGGAGTCAAAGTCTGCTTTCCTGAAGTCCAGGGTCCGTATCCTGCTGCTTACCTTTCTTCCCTGCGTCAGGATCCTGAACTCAACCAACTCATGGTCACTGCCTCCCAGATTCCCATCCACTTTTGCTTCCCCCACTAATTCTACCCGGTTTGTGAGCAGCAGGTCAAGAAAAGCGCTCCCCCTAGTTGGCTCCCCTAGCACTTGCACCAGGAAATTGTCCCCTACGCTTTCCAAAAACTTCCTGGATTGTCATAGCTCCATTGAACAATTTTCATCGCTCCATTGACTCCAGGGAGCTCTGATCATTTACACCAGCTGGGGATCGGCCTCAGTAAACCCATGGGCTCAAGCCATGGAGCTCACATCTGGAATCAGGTGCAAACCAGATCATTGCAGACAAAGTGAGAACTCTTCCAAAGCATCGAAGGTGACGCAGGAGAACAAATCTCATTTGACCTTCTGTGAGCCTTAGGCTCCTCAATCGCCTGGGCACTTCTGAAAATGTTATTCGGACGTGAAAGCTTCTGGTGTTTGGAGGGCTCCTCTCTGGCTTTCTGGCTCAGGTCTGGTCTCTAGACATGCTCCTGCCTCTCATCCCACTGCATGGACATACCAGGACCACCTGGGAGTGAGGTCTTAGATTAAGATTTTCAATAGTCACTAGTGATCTGGGGTGCTTTAATTTTTGGCTTAGGACACCCTAATAGGTCCTGACTTTCAGACTGTACTGTTCACCCACCCTTTGAAAACCAGTTCCCTTGAAGGTGTCTCCAGGTGAGCCTGTTTCATACATGATAGTGCAATTATTACTTGTGTTGCAGTAGCATCTAAAGGCCTCAAATGAGCCCTGTTGTGCTAGGAACCATACAGTAAGAGACAGTCCTTGCACCAGACAAGATACGGGACACAGGAAGGATTATTACCCCCAATTTTAGAGATGGGGAACTGAGGCAAGAGCGATTCTGTGATTAGCATTGAATGTCACGCCAAAGGCCTGATTTCTCAAGTCCCAGACCATCCAGACCATCATTAGTCACCGTCATGACTTCCATTTGCCCCGTGGGGACTGGGCTGTGGGCCTTTGCCAGTTTGCAAAAAGACTTCCCGGGTTTCGTATATGGGATCCCATATTTACTCTGTCCCTGGCTACATTGCAAAATACCCCTGTGAAATGGTACGTGTTATAATTTACGTGTTATGATTTAGTTGGTGTTGGTCCTGCTTTGAGCAGGGGATTAGACAAGATGACTTCCTGAAGTCTCTTCCAACCCTGATATTCTGTGATTCTATGATAATCCCCATTTCATAGATGAGAAAGTGAGGCAAAAAGAGATTAAATGACTTGTTTAAGGTCACATAGGGACTCTGTAGCAGAGCCAAGCATTCAACGTATCCCTGCCCAGTGCCTTAACCACAAGGCCATCCTTCCTGCTTGCAAGTGAGCATGTGACTTTTCTAAGAGCCTGTGACATAATCTGATTAAAATATGAGCATGTAGATCGGGGTGGGCAAACATTTTGGCCCAAGAGCCACATGTGGGAATAAAAATTATATGGCGGGACTTGAATGCTCACAATATTGGGGTTGGGGTGCAGGAGGGGGTGAGGGCTCTGTTTGGGGGTGTGGACTCCAGAGTGGGGCCAAAAATGAGGAGTTCAGGGTGCAGGAAGGGGCTATGGGCTGGGGCAGGGGAGTGGGGTTCAGGGGGAGGGGGGAGGGCTCCGGCTGGGGATGCAGGCTCTGGGGTGGGGCTGGGGATGAGGAGTTTGGGGTGTAGGAGGGTGGTTCAAGCTGGGACCAAGGGGTTTGGAGGGGGATCATGGCTGGGGCAGGTGGTTGGGGTGTGGGAAGGGGTGTAGGCTCCATCTGGGGGTGCGGCCTCTGGGATGGGGCTGGGGATGTGGAGTTTCAGGTGCAGGAGGGTGCTCTAGGCTGGGATCGAGGGGTTTGGAGGGCAGGAAGGGGATCAAAGCTGGGGCAGGGGGTTGGGGCTCAGGGTGGTGGCTCTGGGGTGCAGGCTCCGGGCGGTGCTTACCTCAAGTGGCTCCCAAAAGCAGTGGCATGTCCTGCACACCCTGATGTAGGTCCCTTCTCCAGCTCTTATGCAGAGGCGCAGCCAGGTGGCTCTGTATGCTGCCCCATCTTCAGGCACTGCCCCTGCAGCTCCCATTGGCTGCAGTACCCAGCCAATGGGAGCTCTGGGGGCAGTGCTGGGGGTGGCAGCAGTGTGCAGAGCAGAGCCCCCTGGCTGCCTCTACTCATAGGAGCCGGAGGAGGCCATACTGCTGCTTCAGGGAGCCACATGGAGCAGCCCTTGATCCTGCTCCCCAACTGGAGCACCAGAGCAGGGCAAGCCTCAGACCTCACTCCCCAGCGGGAGCTCAAGGGCCAAATTAAAACAGCTGGTGGGCTGGATCTGACCTGCAGGCCGTAGTTTGCACACCCTGATGTAGATCATTGTTGCTATCACTGTTATATAAGTGCAACAAATCTTATACAAAGTGTGTCAAGTAAGGTGTCAAAGGAAAAGTTCAAAGTACTTGTGGCACCTTAGAGACTAACAAATTTATTTGAGCATAAGCTTTCATAGGTTACAGCCCACTTCATCACTTCATCGGATGCATGCAGTGGAAAATACAGTAGGATGATTTTATATACACAGAGAACATGAAACAATGGGTGTTACCATACACACTGTAACAAGAGTGATCAGTTAAGGTGAGCTATTACCAGCAGGAGAGAGAAAAAACCTTTTGTAGTGATAATTAAAGTGGGCCATTTCCAGCAGTTGACAAGAACATCTGAGGAACAGTGGGGAGTGTCTGTGGGGGGAAATAAACATGGGGAAATAGTTTTACTTTGTGTAATGACCCATCCACTCCCAGTCTTTATTCAAGCCTAAGTTAATTGTATCCAGTTTGAAAATTAATTCCAATTCAGCAGTCTCTAGTTGGAGTCTGTTTTTGAAGTTTTTTTGTTTTAATATTGCGACTTTTAGGTCTGTAATCGAGTGACCAGAAAGACTGAAGTGTTCTCTGACTGATTTTTGAATGTTATAATTCTTGACATCTGATTTGTGTCCATTTATTCTTTTACGTAGAGACTGTCCAGTTTGACCAATGTACATGGCAGAGGGGCATTGCTGGTACATGATGGCATATAACACATTGGTAGATGTGCAGGTGAACGAGCCTCTGATAGTGTGGCTGATGTGATTAGGCCCTATGATGGTGTCCCCAGAATAGATATGTGGACAAAGTTGGCAACGGGCTTTGTTGCAAGAATAGGTTCCTGGGTTACTGTTTTTGTTGTGTGATGTGTGGTTGCTGGTGAGTATTTGCTTCAGGTTGGGGGGCTGTCTGTAAGCGAGGGCTGGCCTGACTCCCAAGATCTGTGAGAGTGATGGCTCGTCCTTCAGGATAGGTTGTAGATCCTTGATGATGCGTTGGAGAGGTTTTAGTTGGGGGCTGAAGGTGATGGCTAGTGGCATTCTGTTACTTTCTTTGTTGGGCCTGTCCTGTAGTAGGTGACTTCTGGGTACTCTTCCGGCTCTGTCAATCTGTTTCTTCACTTCAGCAGGTGGATATTGTAGTTGTAAGAACGCTTGAGAGAGATCTTGTAGGTGTTTGTCTCTGTCTGAGGGGTTGGAGCAAATGCGGTTGTATCGTAGAGCTTGGCTGTAGACAATGGATTGTGTGATCATGGATGAAAGCTGGAGGCATGTAGGTAAGTATAGCAGTCAGTAGGTTTCCGGTATAGGTAGGTGTTTATGTGACCATCGCTTATTAGCACCGTAGTGTCCAGGAAGTGGATCTCTTGTGTGGACTGGTCCAGGCTGAGGTTGATGGTGAGATGGAAATTGTTGAAATCATGGTGGAATTCCTCAATTGCTTCTTTTCCATGGGTCCAGATGATGAAGATGTCATCAACGTAGTGCAAGTAGAGTAGGGGCATTAGAGGATGAGAGCTGAGGAAGCGTTGTTCTAAGTCAGACATAAAAATTTTGGCATTCTGGGAGGCCATGCAGGTATCCCATAGCAGTGCCACTGATTTGAAGATATACATTGTCCCCAAATGTGAAATAGTTATGGGTGAGGACAAAGTTCAGCCACCAGGTTTGCAGTGACATTATTGGGGATACTGTTCCTGACGGCTTGTAGTCCATCTTTGTGTGGAATGTTGGTGTAGAGGCTTCTACATCCATAGTGGCCAGGATGGTGTTTTCAGGAAGATCACCGATGGATTTTAGTTTCCTCAGGAAAAGTTATGATTTGCTTAATATGATTATCTTATTTGTATGCATGTATCATTTTGGTATCTGAAGTTATGAATATTAAATACGTACCTGTACTTCAAATGTGTTTGCTCATGTGGTAACATCCACAGAGTATTTAGCCAGCTTGTCCTGAAGGGACTATTCAGGTTGAATAACCCATCAAGGAACACTTAACTCACAGTGGAACATGGAAGATGCCCATCCATGCCTGATGGACTTTCATGTGAATATTCTAACTAGAGTATGGATAATGGCCTCTACTATCACTGTGCGAAGAAGGCATGGACATGTGACTTGCCCATGTGACTCCAAACACCATCTTGTTACCTGTAATTTTCCACAAACAAGAGCAGTGAGTTTCCCTTCACTTGGCAGAAGCTATAAAAGGCCTTGGAAACATCTCCATTTTGCCTCTTTCCTGCTCAAATCTCTGGAATATGAACTACTAATGGGAGCATTCTAACCAAGGGACTGGGGACCTTCCAATGATTTGGAAGCAACCAGAGACTTAACAAGCCTGCAGTTTATTCCATCATTGCTAAAAGCCTGATCCAAGAACTTTGCAATTATTGTATGTATTTATTTCCTTTAGCCAATGTTAACTCTCACCTTTCTTTCTTTCTTTCTTTCTTTAAATTAACCTTTAGATATTAGATACTAAAGGATTGGCAACAGCGTGATTACTGGGTAGGATCTGAGTTGTATATTGACCTGGGTATGGTGGCTAGTCCTTTGGGATAAGAAGAAGCCTTTTGTTTGATTAAATTGATTTTTAATAACCACTCATCATTAAGTCCAGTGGCTGGGTGTTGAATCCGGGACTGGAATACCTAAGGAGGCTGCATTTCTGACTTCTTGTTAGCCAGTATGGTGAGACAGAAGTTTATTTTTGTTGCTGGTTTGGGATATCTCATGGAAAAGTAATCACCAGTTTTGGGGTATGTCTGCCCTTTCTCCCAGCAGCTTGTCCCGAATTTGATATTCTCAGTTGTGAGCCACGGAGACACAGTGAGAGAGCATGAGCCATAAGCTTCATCCATTTGGGACTGAGAATCCAGCCGTTCTGGCTGTGCCTCTCACTACAGTGCAGATCCTATAGAGCACCATTGCTTGCTATTGACAGTAATCAGGAGACATGACTGTAAAAATCAGCACACAGACATTACGACCAAAAGGCAACTGAAGTCAATAGAAGTCTGTCCATTGATTTCAATGGGCTTTGGACCTGGATCAGTAAGTATACCGTCTCTATTCTGATCACACATACACCATAAACAAACCACAGATAAAGTCAGCATTATCACTTGTACTGTGAACCCTTTCCCTATTCTTGGGCCCCTCTTCTGAAGACGTTAATAATATAATTAAATAATTCGTTGGTTTTATGCAAATTTTGTTTGCAAGGAAACCAAATTTTCAGGCTGGATGCAAATTCTTTTGACAGCTAAAACCCATGCAATTGTTTGGGCGTTAATATTATCACAATAGGTTGGGGGCGGTATGCAAAACTAGATTGCTATCTAGATTAGGGTGGATTTTGGTAGGATCCCTATCTGGAATTCCCCCAAATTATCTGAGCTGGGCTTTTTTTAATCACAACCCTTTTGTATCTGCACTGAAATACTGCTTTATAAATAGCAGAAGCTTCATCTTGACTCTAACCAGCATAGCAACCTCAACTTAAAGCTAAATGCATAATTTACTGCAAATTAAATTTAATGGGACTAGAATAATTATGTTGACTTTTGGAAGTACTTAAGGATAAATACATGATGAGATATTTTGCACACTGTGGAAATATTTATTTCAAAATACAAACTCTTCCCATCAAGCCTTTTGTTGGAACATTTGGGTGAGACATTATCAGTTTAAAGATAAGAGTATCGTTACGGATGCTTAAATAAATTGCAACCCTGCCTTTCCTGCAGTAGAGAGTCTGGGCATCACTGCTAAAGTGTACTGTCTGGGCTGTGCACTCTGCAGCACCTGCACCATCATCAAAGCAGCTGTGGAGGTTTCATTCTCCTGCCTTGTATGTTCATGCAGAACAACCCATAGACCCTCTCTATTAACCACATCAAAAGCTTTGGTCAAATCGATGAAAACTGCAGACAGGTCCATGTTCTGCTCTAAACACTTTTCCTGGACCTGCCTTGCGACAAAGATCATGTCCGTAGTACTGTGACCTGATCTGAAACCACACTTCTAGCAGAGTCTCCTCAGATATGTTTGCAATGTGTCTGTTCAACACAATGTGAGCTAGTATTTTCCCTGCTGTATAGAGGACAGCAACGCCTCTGTAGTTTTCACAGTCGACTTTGCTGCCTTTGTTTTTGAACAGTGATACAATAATAGCATCTTTGAAGTCTTGTGACATTTCTTCTTCCTCCCAAATGTTACTCAACATGTCATGAAACACCTCAATGGCCTTGGGGCTTGCTACTTTACACAATTCTGCTGGAATTCTATCCTTTCCGGAGACTTTGCCAGAGTTCAGTTGTTTGATGGCTTTCATAACTTCCTCAACTGATGGAGGGAGGTCGAGATTCTATTTGATGGGTTTCTCGGGTAAATGATCAAGGACATGCTGATCGACTGTGGGTGGTCTATTGAGTAGACTATTGAAGTGTTCAGCCCATCTCTGTACAATTCCCTCCTTGTCTTTGATGAGGGTTGTGGCATCTGCTGACTTCAAGGGGGCTGTGCCAGATTTAGATGGTCCGTAGACTGGTTTGAGAGAGTTAAAAGACATCTTTGCATTGTTTGTATCTGTATAATGCTGAATTTCTGCAGCTTTCCTCTCCCACCACTCATCCTGCATTCTCCTCTGTTCAGACTGGGCCTTTCTCCATAGGTACTTAGCCCTTGCTATCTCAAAGAAAGATAGATTTAAGTGGGAGTTAAATGACATATGTTCAGAGCAGTATACAGCAGTGGACAAGATCATGTCCTCCAACCAGCAGAGTGGGACTTAAAAGATGTACCATGAACTCTGCCATATGCTCTCTACTGACACAGATGGGATGACACATGGCTTTGTTTTATAAGTACAAGCTAACTGATAGACCCGATCTTATTTTCTCACAGAAACTTTGACATTTCAACTAAATTGAATTTTTTTATGGAAAATTTTCCTTCTGGTCTACATTTTTTTCAAATGTGGGGAAAAAAACTAATTTGGGGTACATTTTTTCAATTTCTAGTAAAAATGTTCAGTTTGGGGTTAAAATGTTCCAGTTTTGGGGAAAAAAAAGTTTTTTAGGGCTTGTATATTGAAAAAACAAAAACAAAAAAAAAGAGAAATTTCAAAGCAATGGAACATTTGTTCCCCACTCTGCTCATTTGTTGTCATGCTGCCTTTGCAATTCCTGGTCTAGGATTGGGATATTTGGCCAAGCTGGAAATGTGGGGGAAACCTTGTGAAAAATCCTGTGCTCATTAGATTGTGGACACAAAAGATTTAGATTTCCTTTGCGTAAAACCAGCCACAGTGTAGAGTAAGTAAGTACGGCCCAGTGCTTGTGGTGAGGGTAAATACATTGCCAGATAGTGTAGGGCTCAGATACTATAATAATGGAGGCCATATAAGTACCAAAGATAGGCAGATTGTTGAGATGGTTGAAAAGTTTTCAGCGATTGATTTTTCTGTTGGAAAATGCAGTTTCATTGATATTGAATCATTCTGGGAATGTGTCAGTTTCAATGAAATTTTTGATTGGAAAAAAAGTCAAAACAAATCATTTCATCATACAGTTATAGATTTGAAGGCAGAAGGAGCCATGCCAATCATCTAGTCTGACCTCCTGCATCACACAGACCATGGAACTTTCCCAAAACAATTCCTAGAGCAGATCTTTTAGAAAACATCCAATCTAGATTTTAAAATTGCCCATGATGGTGAATTTGCCACAACCCTTGGTGAGTTGTTCTAATGGTTAATACCCTTGTCCTTCTCATTTCAGTTCTATCTTGTTGAAATACTTTGTTTCAATAATGTTGAAATGTTTCATTTCAGCTTTATCATTTCAGTTTCACTTTGTTTTGACTTTTATATTACATAAATATATTATATCTACTGTTTTATATTCTGGTACAATAGTTTGACCTTGAAATGAATGTTTTTACCTTACTGAAACAAAACAGTTCAACAGCATCAAAATGATTTGACATGAATCATTTTGATGGTTCTGAATTGAAATTTTTAAAGAATTTTTATTCATTTTATTTTGATTGAGACTGAAAACCAATTTAGAAATGTTGGAATTACCTGCATAATGGAAATCCATGTTTTCTGTCCACTTCTAATAGATTGATAGTTTGGGTGCTAGACTGGGGCCATGAATATACTAGGAGCTTTGCTGATATAAAAGTACTGGTGTACTATACCAGCAAAGCACTTCTACTGTGGATAAGCTGTATCACCAAAGCTACACTCTGTACCAATATAGTAAAAGCACGCACACCGCACCAAATGAAACAAGTTGGACAGTAAAAACACAGTTTTGGCAGCATAACTATGTCTACTCTAGGGGCTTCTGCAGGTGCAGCTCTGCCAGTCAGGGATTACAGCTCTTCCCACCCTTGACCTACATAATACTCCTGGCAGAATTCTGTATATAGACCTGGCTAGGGACCCTGCAGATCTGGGTTCAATTCCCTGTTCAGAAATGCCAGTGATGGGGGCAATATAAGCAACAAGCTCTGTGGAGGTGGGAACTGCCTTTTTGTTCTGTTTGCACAGCACCTAGCACAATGGGTTGTGGTTCATGAGTGAGGCTGGTAGGCCCTATGATGATGATAAATAGAGAAAAGGAGTACTTGTGGCACCTTAGAGACTAACAAATTTATTTGAGCATAAGCTTTCGTGAGTTACAGCTCACTTCATTGGATGCATTCAGTGAACTGAGCTGTAGCACATGAAAACTTATGCTCAAATAAATTTGTTAGTCTCTATAGTGCCACAAGTACTCCTTTTCTTTTTGCGAATACAAACATGGCTGCTACTCTGAAACCAGATAAAGAGAGAGACACTCATGCTGTTTCATGAGGAAAGAAAAGAACAATAATGAATATTTCCCATCCATTCTTTTTTTTTTTTAAGAGAATTATGTTTTCACCAATGTAGAAACATTCAAAAATTTGAGCAGGACCATCAGCCACGATGGTGGAACAAGCCAGGACATCTGGAACAAAATCAATAAAGCCAGGAACATCTTCAGGAGCTTAAATACTGTCTGGAAATCATCAAAATACAACACCAAAACCAAACTCAAGATTTATCAGAGCTGCGTGCTTTCCACACAACATTATAGTGCAGAAGGCTGGGGAATGAGAAAGTCAGACATGTCCAAACCATCGTCATTCCCTACAGCCTGCCTCAGAAAAATCCTTCATATCTTTGAGCCAAGAACTATCTCAAACCAAGGTCTGTTGACACAGCGCAGCCAAGAGGATCTGAGCCCCATCGTTGCCAGGAGGTGCTGGCGATGGATCGGTCACATGCTTCGGATGGAAACTGATTCCATCACCAGAGTAGCAATAATATGGACACCTGAAGGCAAGTGAAAACAAGGCCGCCCAAAAACAACCTGGTGAAGAGCTGTTGAAGCTGAGCTGAAAAACCTGGGGCACAGCTGAGGAACCATTGAAAGACTTGACAGAAACAGACAGGTTTCACAGTAGCAGCCGTGTTAGTCTGTATTCGCAAAAAGAAAAGGGGGACTTGTGGCACCTTAGAGACTAACACATTTATTTGAGCATAAGCTTTCGTGAGCTACAGCTCACTTTATCCGATGCATCTGATGAAGTGAGCTGTAGCTCATGAAAGCTTATTCTCAAATAAATGTGTTAGTCGCTAAGGTGCCACGAGTCCCCCTTTTCTTTTCAGAAACAGACAGGAGTGGAGGAGCTTCATCACTGCCCTAAATGCCAGAGGTGTAATAGGAAGATGATGATGATGACTCTTTTTTATTGTTCTTTCTTGAGGCTGATTCTGAATCCTCTGAGGGTCTTTCTGCACAGAGGCTGATGGCACATCCGTGGAAGCAGGTTTCCATGACCCCAGCCTGGCAAGGGTGGATAATGACACAGCTGTTCACTTTCCCTACTTCAACTTCAGCCCAGCTTTCCTAGAATCATAGAATATCAGGGTTGGAAGGGACCTCAGGAGGTCATCTAGTCCAACCCCCTGCTCAAAGCAGAACCAATCCCCAACTAAATTGCCCCAGCCAGGACTTTGTCAAGCCTGACCTTAAAAACTTCTAAGGAAGGACATTCCACCACCTCCCTAGATAACACATTCCAGTGTTTCACCACCCTCCTACTGAAAAAGTTTTTCCTAATATCCAACCTAAACCTCCTCCCACTGCAACTTGAGACCTTTACTCCTTGTTCTGTCATCTGCTACCACTGAGAACAGTCAAGATCCATCATCTTTGGAACCCCCTTTCAAGTAGTTGAAAGCAGCTATCAAATCCCCCCTCATTCTTCTCTTCCGCAGATTAAACAATCCCAGTTCCCTCAGTCTCTCCTCATAAGTCATGTGTTCCAGTCCCCTAATCATTTTTCTTGCCCTCCACTGGATGTTTTCCAATTTTTCCACATCCTTCTTGTAGTGTGGGGCCCAAAACTGGATGCAGTACTCCAGATGAGGCCTCGCAAATGTCAAATAGAGGGGAACAATCACGTCCCGCGTTCTCCTGGCAATGCTCCTAATCATACAGCCCAAAATGCCATTGGCCTTCTTGGCAACAGTGGCACGCTGTTGACTCATATCCAGCTTCTAGTCCACTGTAACCCCTAGGTCCTTTTCTGCAGAACTGCTGCCTAGCCCTTCGGTCCCTAGTCTGTAGCGGTGCATGGGATTCTTCCATCCTAAGTGTAGGACTCTGCACTTGTCCTTGTTGAACCTCATCAGATTTCTTTTGGCCAAATCCTCTAATTTGTCTAGGTCCCTCTCTATCCTATCCCTGCCCTCCAGCATATCTACATCTCCAGTTTAGTGTCATCTGCAAAATGATTGCTGAGGGTGCAATCCACACCATCCTCCAGATCATTTATGAAGATATTGAACAAAACTGGCCCAAAAACCGACCCTTGGGGCACTCCACTTGATACCGGCTGCCAACCAGACATGGAGCCATTGATCACTACCCGTTGAGCCCGACAATCTAGCCAGCTTTCTATCCACCTTATAGTCCATTCATCCAGCCCATACTTCTTTAACTTGCTGGCAAGAATACTGTGGGAGATCGTGTCAAAAGTTTTGCTAAAGTCAAGGAACAACACTTTCCCCTCATCCACAGAGCCGGTTATCTCATCATAGAAGGCAATTAGATTAGTCAGGCATGACTTGCCCTTGGTGAATCCATGCTGGCTGTTCCTGATCACTTTCCTCTCCTCTAAGTGCTTCAGAATTGATTCCTTGAGGACCTGCTCCATGATTTTTCCAGGGACGGAGGTGAGGCTGACTGCCCTGTAGTTCCCAGGATCCTCCTTCTTCCCTTTTTTAGAGATGGGCACTACATTAGCCTTTTTCCAGTCATCCGGGACCTCCCCCAATCGCCATGAGTTTTCAAAGATAATGGCCTATGGTTCTGCAATCACATCCGCCAATTCCTTTAGCACTCTCAGATGCAGCGCATCCGGCCCCATGGACTTGTGCTCGTCCAGCTTTTCTAAATAGTCCCGAACCACTTCTTTCTCCACAGGGGGCTGGTCACCTCCTCCCCATGCTATGCTGCCCAGTGAAGCAGTCTGGGAGATGACCTTGTTCATGAAGACAGAGGCAAAAAAAGCAATGAGTACATTAGCTTTTTCCACATCCTCTGTCACTAGATTGCCTCCCTCATTCAGTAAGAGGCCCACACTTTCCTTGACTTTCTTCTTGTTGCTAGCATACTTGAAGAAACCCTTCTTGTTACTCTTAACATCTCTTGCTAGCTGCAACTCCAGGTGTGATTTGGCCTTCCTGATTTCACTCCTGCATGCCTGAGCAATATTTTTATACTCTTCCCTGGTCATTTGTCCAATCTTCCACTTCTTGTAAGCTTCTTTTTTATGTTTAAGATCAGCAAGGATTTCACTGTTAAGCCAACCTGGTCTCCTGCCATATTTACTATTCTTTCTACACATCGGGATGGTTTGTCCCTTTAACCTCAATAAGGATTCTTTAAAATACAGCCAGCTCTCCTGGACACCTTTCCCCCTCATGTTATTCTCCCAGGGGATCCTGCCCATCATTCCCTGAGGGAGTCAAAATCTGCTTTTCTGAAGTCCAGGGTCCATATTCTGCTGCTCTCCTTTCTTCCCTGTGTCAGGATCCTGAACTCGACCATCTCATGGCCACTGCCTCCCAGGTTCCCATCCACTTTTGCTTCCCCTACTAATTCTTCCTGGTTTGCGAGCCGCAGGTCAAGAAGAGCTCTGCCCCTAGTTGGTTTCTCCAGCACTTGCACCCTACAGCAATTGTCCCCTACACTTTCCAAAAACTTCCTGGATTGTCTGTGCACCGCTGTATTGCTCTCAAAGCAGATATCAGGGTGATTGAAGTCTCCCATGAGAACCAGGGCCTGCGATCTAGTAACTTCCATGAGTGTCCGGAAGAAAGCCTCGTCCACCTCATCCCCCTTGTCCGGTGGTCTATAGCAGACTCCCACATCATCCTTGTCGCTCACACTTCTAAACTTAATCCAGAGAGTCTCAGGTTTTTCTGCAGTTTCATAGCAGAGCTCTGAGCAGTCATACTGCTTCCATACAATGCAACTCCCCCACCTTTTCTGCCCTGCCTGTCCTTCCTGAACAGTTTATATCCATCCATGACAGTACTCCAGTCATGTGAGTTATCCCACCAAGTCTCTGTTATTCCAATCACATCCTAATTCCTTGACTGTGCCAGGACTTCCAGTTCTCCCTGCTTGTTTCCCAGGCTTCTTGTATTTGTGTATAGGCACTTGAGATAACTCGCTGATCATCCCTCTTTCTCAGTTTGAGGCAGGAGTCCTCCCCTCTCGCGTGCTCCTGCTTGAGGTTCCTCCCGGTATCCCACGTCGCCACTTACCTCAGGGCTTTGGTCTCCTTCCCCCGGTGAACCTAGTTTAAAGCCCTCCTCACTAGGTTAGCCAGCCTGCTTGCGAAGATGCTCTTCCCTCTCTTGGTTAGGTGGAGCCCGTCTCTGCCTAGCACTCCTCCTTCTTAGAACATCATCCCATGGTCAAAGAATCCAAAGCCTTCTCTCCGACACCACCTGTGTAGCCATTCGTTGACTTCCATGATTCGACGGTCTGGGGAGGATGAACAAAAACAGCACTTACACCTCAAACTCCTTTATCCTTCTTCCCAGAGCCATGTAGTCTGCAGTGATCTGCTCAAGGTCATTCTTGGCAGTGTCATTGGTGCCCACATGGAGAAGCAGGAAGGGGTAGCAATCTGAGGGCTTGATGAGTCTCGGCAGTCTCTCCATCACATCGTGAATCCTAGCTCCTGGCAAGCACCAGATTTCTCGGTTTTCCCAGTCGGGGCAGCAGATAGATGACTCAGTCCCCCTGAGGAGAGAGTCCCCGACCACCACCACCCACCTCCTTCTCTTAGGAGCAGTGGTCTTGGAACCCCCAACCCTAGGACAGTGCATTTCATGCCTTCCAATCAGCGGAGTCGCCTTCTGTTCCCTTCCCTCAGATGTATCATCTAGTCCACTCTCCACATTAGTGCCTGTGCAGAGAACATGAAAACGGTTACTTACCTGTATCTGCGTTGCTGGTACATGAACTGGTGGAGGTTCTGGAGGTTACATGCTGCCAAATTTCTTCACCGTCCTCCTGTCCCCGCAGTGCAGCCTGCTCTGAATCTTCAGAACGTTTTGTCCGTAGAAGTATATCCTGACGTCTGTTCAGGAAATCTTCAGTTTCTCTTATGCAACACAGGGTTGATACCTGTTGCTCCAGACCTTGAATCTTCTCTTCCAATATGGAGACCAGCTTGCACTTTGTACAGACAAAGTCACTTCTGTTCTGTAGAAGAAAGACAAATATGGCACATCCAGTGCAAGTCACAACAGCTGAACACTCCCCATCCATATCACCTTCCTTCTATGAGCTTCCTCAGGAGTTGTAATAACTACTCAGAGAAGCCAGCAAGATGTAAGCCTCAGTGGGCTCTCCCCAGGCCAACTCCCTCTGTTAGCCTCTCTGCTGTTCGCTGCTCAGCTGGTTTGCAGCTGACTGGCTTTTTATAACAGTCAGGCCCACTCAAGGCTCACTTGGAACAAAGCACTCCCAATTCACACTTTTCAAACCACCAATCAAGCACACGATCAAACTGTCCCCGCAACAGGACTCACCCAGAAGTGAAGAGCAACTGCCCCCAGGCCCAGTGTGTCGTCACAGCTGGTCTTGCCTGGCCTTAGGGCCAAGAAATCAGTGATTTTTATTGTAAAGACGTTTCTTGGTTCAGGAGAAGAGCTTCGCTGGGCTGGTTCCAAGCAACAGGACATTAGCTTCCCCTGGCAGCCCAGAACCTGGCTACAGCGTCTGACGGTCAAGCTCTTTGAGTCATTAGCATTGGCAATACTGGTACATGAGGGCGCAGGTAAGAAAAGCAACATGGGCCGTAGCTGCAAGGACCCTGTCTGATCTCGTAGCACAATGCAATGTAATTGACAGAGTATTTGATCGTGTGAACATTCCACGTCATGGTGGCTTCTCATAGGGGCAGAGGTTGATCTCAGGGTTCAAAGGGAAACCACATTGCTTGGTTGAGTTTTTTTTAATGGCATTGCAGTTCTTGGCTGGTTAAAAATTATTCCCAGGAGCCTGCCGGATCTCACTGTGTTAATGCTGCAGCAAAAATAAAAGCCCATGAAAATCAAATTACGTAAGAATGGCCATACTGGGTCAAACCAATGGTCCATCTAGCCCAGTATCCTGTCTTCCAACAGTGACAAGCACCAGCTGCTTCAGAGGGAATGAAGAGAACAGGGCTATTTATCAACTGATCCCCCCGTGTCGTCCATTCCCAGCTTCTGGCAGTCAGAGGCTTAGGGGTACCCAGAGCATGGGGTTGCATCCTTGACCACATTAGCTGAATTCCTTTTGGTTTCAGTATCCCAATCCTGTCAGGTGCTCAGTGCCTTTTGCACACCACAAATGAGCAAAGGCACATTGGACACAGCCTGAAGAAAAAGCTATAAGCACGTCTTGTAGGGAAACCCACTGTGTCCCTCCCTGCCTCTGCTATCTCTCCAACACATGTGCATTCACACTTGGGCATCCCAGGCACCCCAGAAACAGACCCCCACTGATTCCTCCCACCTGCCGCATGTGGAGCCCTGAGTTTTCCTCCAATGCCATCTCTTCCCCCTGAGACCTCTGGCTTCGTTTCAGTGTGGTCACGGGAGACTGCTCACTACAAATCTGATCTGATTAGCTCATTTGCAAGGAAAAGAGGGACAGCTGTCCCAGACACATAAAACCATGTCAGGGGATTATTGTAGGTAACACTTGTCTCTTCTCCGGGAATGGCAGCTTGTGGAGGGAGACAGCTCTCGACAGGAAACTGGTAGCAAGCAGAGTTGCAGCACAGAGAGCGAGAAAGAGAAAAGAGAGATAATCAGGCTGATATGTCATCTGTTCTTCAGCCAGCAGTTGCACTAGCAGATGAATCAAGGACATTAAACAGGCACTGTAACTAACAGAATTTCCTTTTCACTCTACTGAATTCATCTACCCTGTTTTATCTTTCACTTGCCTCCCCGCCCCTTCTTTCTTTTGAGATTTTGAGCCATGGGCACTCTGAGAAACAAAGCCACCAAATTAAATCTCTGGATTTCTAGATCTGTCTCTCTGGATGGAGACTGGGCTGGATGTTAGGATATAGATATTCAGGCCTGCCTGTAAAGGCCTATACTCTAATTTAGATGTATTCTTATCACTTGGCTAGTTATAGAGGTATAAAAGAAAGAAAGAGAATCAAAATCACGGTCTGCCGGTGTAAGGGCCTTCTCTTACTGTGACAGTCTGAGGCCCTGTGCTTAGGCTAAGGCCTTCGGCTAAGCAGCAGAAGCAGCCATAAACTGGAAAGCGAACAGTCACATCCCAAACTAGTCACATTGAAGTAAGGTGCTATTGGGCTGTTAGGATACAACCCTGTCCTGATAATGCCCATCGCCTCCAGAGAAAGGGAAGTGCCTAGAGGATGTAAAAGGAAACTTAGTTTGGTAGCATCCTGTCTGGCAAGAACTCACTTATTAATAGCGGGGATGTGAAATCCTCATTTCTGTGTGGTTCTATCATTGTAGTCCCCATTTCCCTATTGTTTGTCTGTATAATCTCTGTCTGGTTCTGTGATTGTTTCTGTCTGCCATATAATTAATTTTGCTGGGTCTAAACTAATTAAGGTGGTGGGATATAATTGGTTAAATAATCATGTTACAATATGTTAGGATTGGTTAGTTAAATTTCAGTAAAATGATTGGTTAAGGTATAGCTAAGCAGAACTCAAGTTTTACTATATAGTCTGCAGTCCATCAGGAAGTGGGGGGAAATGGGAACAGGGAATGTGGGTGGGGAAATTGGAATCATGTTTTGCTAAGGGGGGGAATGGGAACAGGGACACAGGTAAGGCTCTGTTTTGTCAGAGCTGGGAGGGGGGACACCAAGGAAGGAAACTGGAATCATGCTTGCTGGAAGTTCACCCCAATAAACATTGAATTGTTTGCACCTTTGGACTTCGGGTATTGTTGCTCTCTGTTCATGCGAGAAGGACCAGGGAAGTAAGCGGGTGAAGGAATAAGCCCCCTAACATCTTGGTGCCGTGACTCAGATGCATCGTATCGGATAGGTGAGTGGCAGCCTGTAAGTCCCCCTCCCCAACATTCCACGCAGCTGCTTGGAGGGGGTATAGCGAACTCTCGTGATGGTAGTTGTGGGTTCTGGCAAGCCAGGGTAAAGGATTTTTTGGATAAATGGATAAGGAAGAATCAGGGCCCATACCTGGTTCAGGGGTCAACCTGGGATGAGATTAAACAGGAAATGGAGGCAGTGTTAGGGGACCCAGAGGGATGGGCGGGTGGCTGAGGGGCCCACCCTTCTTTGGTATATGGATAGTGGAAGAAGGTCCCTGCCCATGGGAACTGAATGCCTTCGAGGGAAAGGAGGCACTTCAGTCTGCTTGTGAGAGGTTTGAAGTAAGGGCAGCATTTTGGGAAGCTGCCAATAATCTTTCAAGTTTGGTGCTGCTTCAGCAATGGCTGCTGAAGGGTTGTAATTTAGTTAGGGGTGATTAAAGATGATTTGGCACAACAGGGTTTAGAGTCAAAAGCAGAGTTAACAGACTACCTTTAGAGACTGGAGCTGGGACTTGGTCCTGGGAGAGTGGAGAGGGGGAAAAAAAAAGGTTTCAAAGTGCAAAATGGCAGGGTTTGCAGGAGCAGATAACAACCCCCACTCTTCTCCCAGAGCCAGGATGAGAACCTGGGGATAAGGGTTCCCTACTGTTTCAATCCAGGGAGCCTACTCTTGGCTCAGAGCTAACTATACCCTTTTCTTCTTTTTCTCAGTTTACTTAATTTGCTGCTGGTAGCCTATACTTTAAACTGACCGGACAAGCTTAATTGGTTTCTTTACACCTCTTCCCCTTCCTCTCCCCTGGCCTTTCTACACTTTTGTTTTTCTGAAGTTTTAATGGAGGGGACTTTGGATACTTATGTGAAATATTTTTGGTTATTTTGGACAAAGTATGACGGAGGTCTGCTGTATTCCACTGGAATTTTTGGAGTAAAAGATCCATGGGCATCCATGGAGACAAATGTTTTACTGCCTTTTTGAACAGTCTCAAGGTAAAGACAGCACAGGTTAAGGTAGCTGTGTGACAATAATTGTACTTGGTGGCTAAGTTGTTACAGACAAATTGCACTACCTTAAAGAACTAAATGTAGGAGTAAGTGATTTAAAGAAGTGAATAAAAAGTTAGAAATATCTTTTGCAAAAATTGATAATACAGGGTTTGGAGGAAAGTAAACATTTGGGAGTTGTGGAAATGGTAAAAGGTAACTGTTGTGAAGATGCTAAAGAGTAACAGTTGTGGTGTTACAAGAAGGAAGTTTTTGTTTAATGATAAAACCCAGTTATATAAATGTAACTATATGTGCAACTCTGTGCAGTCACATTGGATGGAAGCTTGGTAATTAAATTATCCAAGGGGGTCAAGTAGAGTGGCTACTACACCACTGTGCCTCTGTCCCCAGAAGCCTTTACAGCTATTCTGAAGGAAAATGGGCCCTTTTCCCACAGAAATGGTCTATAAGGGACTGCTGAAGACAGCAGGCGGAGAGATCAAAATTATTTGACTATTGGGTAATGTAATCAAAATCACTAAAGGATTGTAAGGGGTTTCTATTGGAACTTAACTTAACAGCCCATGGTTGTGTCTAGTTGTACAAGATGGGAGTGTAATCAAGGTACAGTTGTGTAAAACAGTAATCGCATTGCAAGGGATGTTAGGCAAAAGAGAATTTTGTTTGTGTGCATAGGAAAAAGAAAAGGAAAAGGGGAGGAATGATGGGAACACTAAGCCTTGGGATGGCTCTGGCTCAGATCGTTGCTTTGGTGAGTGTGGATAAAAACTCTGTGGGCACGGGGGAGGCAGTTACACCTTGTGTAAAATTAATATGGCTAATATAATGGTATGGAGGTTAAACTATAGAAGGAATGTGCATTTTCCCAGGACGTATGCAGTGTATATTGGAGAAGGGGTAAAAGAAATGCAAACAAAACATGGTACTTAAATAAAATCCTATTAGGGCTCCAAAAGGAGTCACAATTGATTGTGCTTTCTTTTTCAGATCTCTGTGTGATTTGGAGCAGGAGATTAAAGTGGAAAATAATCAGAACTCTTGTGGAAGTGGAATGTTTCCCTTTTAAGACAGTCTCTGAGCTGCTAATAGCTTTGGATCCAAAAGCAAGCCAGAAAGCCTCTGTGTAAATGCAAATTACCTAGCTGATGGGCACAAAGGAGCTGCAAATAATGAATACATCTTGTCAGCAAACAAGCTACTAGAAGACTCAGATTATGGCCCTCCAGGAAAGGGAGGTGAAAAAACCAAGTCAAGCTTGAAAATAAGGGGAACAGGTTAACCCTAAGGTGTGTGTATGTGTGTATATGTACGTGTAAAATCTGAAGCTGTGTCTCAGCTATTACCTGAGAATAAACTTAAATCTTGGTACAGCAGAGAAACTATTGCAAACCTGATCTGTTGTACAAGAGGAAAAACTGAGGTACACCACCTCATGAATTTCATAAATGACCAGTGAGTGGGGTAATTCACTAGCCTGACTATAGAACAAAATAAGGACAGCCTGGAGGTAATTCTTCTTTTTTTCCTGCAATTAGCAAGGAAATTTGTAAAAGGAAGTGGTATTATTATTAAGCAATAATCTGTCCCCACTAAGGGGTGGTGGGAAATTGTTTCTTTTGTTTTTCAGACACGCAACAAGCAAGCTGGCGCCAGTGGGAAAATAACTCAGAATACCATAGATCTATGTTTTGTGGTGTTTGTCTGTGGTGTTTGTCTTGTTGCTAGCATTGTTGTGTTTCAATGAACAAAAAAACCTCATGACGTGGGTGGGGGATGGCTTCAAAAGGCTGACCTTGCGAGGGGGAGATGTGTATGGGAATGCAAAATGCTCAACTAGGAGGCCAGCACCAGTGTAATAGCAACCCTGATACCTGGAAATGGAATGGCAACTAAGGTGGTCCCCACAAACCCTATGTAAATAATGAGGAGGGGAGGAGCTCACTGGGAATCAATGGAGGGGTGTGTGAAATGGTATAAATCAAGAGAAGATGTTTGGATGTGCCCCTCTTCTATGACTATGGAGGAGCAGGATCAATGGCCTCTGCAAAGGGTAAACAATTAGGTGTACTGTGTATGAGGTGTTTTGCTGGGAATGTACATATTACTGGGCCACAATTACACCAGCCCATAACCAAACTACACGCTGCTCTCTGGACTTTGGTGCACAAATGGATCTGTGAATCTTATTGCTGTCAAACCAGGGCATACTGCCTGATTCCACACTAAGTAGTTAAGATGGTTTGGACAATATCCCATTTCTCTGTGAACATTCAATGGACTTATGATATGGACAAAAGCACACAAAACCTGCAGGGGCAGTTTGTTGCAATTGCCAGCAACTGGACACACAAGAGCTTGACCTTGTTGAATGAGGAGAGGCAGTGTTTTGGTGGTGGCTCGGATTTTGAACCATACTGCAGTGGTCAGGACTCGGTGTTGCTGTGGATTTTGTATTGTTAACTGTACTTGTGTTATGTTGCATATAGGTTATCTCCATAAGTAATGTAATAAGCGCTCCAAACCCTACAGTGTACTAGATAACCCGGACCCAACCTTCTTGGGCCCACTATAATGGGAAGTCTGGAACACTAATTGGAATAGGTGTGGTATGCCCGTACAAGAGAAGGTGCAGGGCACTATACTACACAAGGGACAGTGGGACAAATGGAATATTGACACCTCCTACCCTGATGCCTGGCCCTATCAGGAAATGGGTCGCCATATGTCCTATGCTTTTCCAGGGATACCTGGGGAGGAGGAGCCCAAAAAAAAAGAAAAAAAAGGGGGTTGAGTGTTAGGACATAGATATTCAGACCTGTCTGTAAAGGCCTATACTCTAAGAATTTAGGTGTATTCTTATCACTTAGCTAGTTCTAGAGGTATAAAAGAAAGAGAATCAAAATCACTGTCTGCCGGTTTCAGAGTAGCAGCTGTGTTAGTCTGTATTTGTAAAAAAGAAAAGGAGTACTTGTGGCACCTTAGAGACTAACAAATTTATTTGAGCATAAGCTTTTGTGAGCTACAACTCACTTCATCGGATGCATTCGTTGGAAAATACAGTGGGGAGACTTGTATACACACACAGAGAACATGAAACAATGGATTTTATCATACACACTATAAGGAGAGTGATCACTTAAGATGAGCTATTACCAGCAGGAAGGAGTGGGGGAAGGAGGAAAACTTTTTGTGGTGATAATCAAGGTGAGCCATTTCCAGCAGTTAACAAGAATGTCTGAGGAACAGTGGGGATGGGACGGGGGGAGAAATAACATGGGGAAATAGCTTTACTTTATGTAATGACCCATCCACTCCCAGTCTCTATTCAAGCCTAAGTTAATTGTATCCAGTTTGCAAATTAATTCCAATTCAGCAGTCTCTCATTAGAGTCTGTTTTTGAAGTTTTTTTGTTGAAGGATAGCCACTCTCAGGTCTGTAATCATGTGACCAGAGAGATTGAAGTGTTCTCCGACTGGTTTTTGAATGTTATAATTCTTGACGTCTGATTTGTGACCATTTATTCTTTTACGTAAAGACTGTCCAGTTTGACCAATGCACATGGCAGAGGGGCATTCCTGGCACAGGATGGCATATATCACATTGGTAGATGTGCAGGTGAACGAGCCTCTGATAGTGTGGCTGATGTGATTAGGCCCCATGATGGTGTCCCCTGAATAGATATGTGGACAGAGTTGGCACCGGGCTTTGTTGCAAGGATAGGTTCCTGGGTTAGTGGTTCTGTTGTGTGGTGTGTGGTTGCTGGTAAGTATTTGCTTCAGGTTGGGGGGCTGTCTGTAAGCAAGGACTGGCCTGTATCCCAAGATCTGTGAGAATGATGGGTCGTCCTTCAGGATAGGTTGTAGATCCTTGATGATGCATTGGAGAGGTTTTAGTTGGGGGCTGAAGGTGATGGCTAGTGGCGTTCTGTTATTTTCTTTGTTGGGCCTGTCCTGTAGTAGGTGACTTCTGGGTACTCTTCTGGCTCTGTCAATCTGTTTCTTCACTTCAGCAGGTGGGTATTGTAGTTGTAAGAATGCTTGATAGAGATCTTGTAGGTGTTTGTCTCTGTCTGAGGGGTTGGAGCAAATGCGGTTATATCGTAGTGCTTGGCTGTAGACAATGGATCGAGTGATATGATCTGGATGAAAGCTAGAGGCATGTAGGTAGGAATAGCGGTCAGTAGGTTTCCGATATAGGGTGGTGTTTATGTGACCATCGCTTATTAGCACCGTAGTGTCCAGGAAGTGGATCTCTTGTGTGGATTGGTCCAGGCTGAGGTTGATGGTGAGATGGAAATTGTTGAAATCATGGTGGAATTCCTCAAGGGCTTCTTTTCCATGGGTCCAGATGATGAAGATGTCATCAATGTAGCACAAGTAGAGTAGGGGCATTAGGGGATGAGAGCTGCCGGTGTAAGGTCCTTCTCTTACTGTGACAGGCTGAAGCTCTGTTCTTAGGCTAAGGCCTTTGGCTAAGCAACAGAGGCAGCCATAAGCTGGGAAGCGAACGCACATCCTCACATCCCAAACTAGTCACATTGAAATAAGGTGCTATTGGGCTGTTAGGATACAACCCTGTCCTGATAATGCCCATCACCTCCAGAGAAAGGGAAGTGCCTAGAGGATGTAAAAGGAAACTTAGTTTGATAGCATCCTGTCTGGCAAGAACTCACTTATCAAGCTGGGATGTGAAATCCTCATTTCTTTCATAGTAACAGCCGTGTTAGTCTGTATTCGCAAAAAGAAAAGGAGTACTTGTGGCACCTTCGAGACTAACAAATTTATTAGAGCATAAGATTTTGTGAGCTACAGCTCACTTCATCGGATGCATTTCCACCAAAAAGCTTATGCTCTAATAAATTTGTTAGTCTCTAAGGTGCCACAAGTACTCCTTTTCTTTTTGCCTCATTTCTTTGTTGTTCTATCACTGTAGTCCCCATTTCCCTATTGTTTGTCTGTATAATCTCTGTCTGGTTCTGTGATTGTTTCTGTCTGCTGTATAATTAATTTTGCTGGGTGTAAAATTAAGGTGATGGGATATAATTGGTTAAATAATCATGTTACATGTTAATCATGTTAGGATTGGTTAGTTAAATTTCAGTAAAATGATTGGTCAAGGTATAGCTAAGCAGAATTCAAGATTTACTATATAGTCTGCAGTCAATCAGGAAGTGGGGGGTGGAATGGGAACAAGAAATGGGCGTACGGAATTGGAATCATGTTTTGCTGAGGGGGGGAATAGGAATGGGAACAGAGACACAGGTAAGGCTCTGTGTTGTCAGAGCTGGAAAGGGGGAAACCGGAATCATGCTTGCTGGAAGTTCACCCCAATAAACATCAAATTGTTTGCACCTTCGGACTTCGGGTATTGTTGCTCTCTGTTCATGCGAGAAGGACCAGGGAAGTAAGTGGGTGAAGGAATAAGCCCCCTAACACTAGAGAGTCCTGGAGAGAGGCAATGTGATGTTGTGGAAGGGTGGTCTTGTGAGTAAAGCACTAAACTAGGACTCTGGGTGTCTTGGTCCAATTCCCAGCTCTGCCACAGAGTCCCTATGTGAAACCTTGGGCAAGTCTCTTGATTTCTCTGTGCCTCTGTTCTGCATCTGTAAAAATGGGGGGAATGATATTTGCTCACCTTTGTAAAGTGGTGGAGATCTCTGGATGAAATCCCCATATAAAAACCAAATATTATTATAACAATGCTCCTTTGTCTACTTAGATTGTCTCTTGGTGCTACTGTGATCACAGAAATGTAGGACTGGACAGGAGCTCAATAAGTCATCTAGTCCAGTCCCTGCACTGAGGCAGGAGTAATTATTATCTAGGCCATGCCTGATAGGTGTTTGTCAAACCTGCTCTTAAAATCTCCAGTGACGGAGATGCCACAATGCCCTAGGTAAAGTGTCCCAGTGCTTAACCACGATGACACTTAGGAAGTTTTTCTTAACGTCTCACTCATAGACTTATAGACTTTAAGGTCAGAAGGGACCATCATCTCATTGTCTCATCTCGTCTGACCTGCTGCACATTGCAGGCCACAGAACCGCACTTACCCACCCCTGTAACCTAAATCTCCCTTGCTGCAATTTAAGCCCAGTACTTCTTGTGCTGTCCCCACTGGTTAATGAGAATAATTTATCCTCCTCCTCCTCTTTGTAACAACCTTTAATGTACTTGAAGATTGTTATCATGTCCCCCCCTCAGTCTTCGCTTTTCCAGACTGAACAAACCCCATTTTTTCAACCTTTCCTCATTTTAATCATTTTTGTTGCTCTCTTCTAGACTTTCGCCAGTTTGTCCACATCTTTTTCGAAGTGTGGTGCCCGGAATTGGACACACTAGTCTGGTAGTTGAGGCCTTATCAGTGCTGAGTACAGCAGAAGAATTACTTCTTGGGTCTTATGTACAACACACCTGCTAATACATCCCAGAATGATATTTGCTTTTTTTGCAACGGTGTTACATTGTTGACTCTCATGTAATTTGTGGTCCACTGTAACCCTCCAGCTCCTTTTCTCCAGTACTCCTACCTAGGCAGTCATTTCCCATTTTGTATTTGTGCAATTGATTTTTTCCTAAGTGGAGAACTTTGCATTTGTCGTTACTGAATTTCATCCTATTTATTTCAGACCATTTCTCCAGTTTCTCAAGTCACTTTGAATTCTAATCCTGTCCTGCAAAGTACTTGAAACCCTCCCAGTTGGGTATTATCCACAAACTTTACACACGTACGCTCTAGTCCATTACCAAATCATTGATGAAGATATTGAACAGACCCGGATCCAGGACAGATCCCTATGGGACCCCACTTGATATGCTCTTCTAGCTTGATTGTGAACCATTAATAACTACTCTCTGACTGCAGTTTTCCAACCAGTTGTGCATCCACCTTATAGTAGGTTCATCCAGGCTATATTTCCCTAGTTTGTTACAATACAATACAATAATACAGCATGACCTCGTGGGTCAGGACTCCTGGGCTCTGTCTCGCTCTCATTAGCTCTTACACCAATTGCTGCTGTGTGACCTTGGGTGGGGCTTTTAACTTTTCTCTGTGTTTCAGTTTGCCTGGTTGTAAATGGGGATATTAAATATTCTTACCGCCCAGGGCTGGTCTCATCAATTCTGAGAGTCCCTGGGTTTGTCACTCGCTGGGTGTTTGGTGCCACACTGAGGTTTAATTAACGCTCTTAAAGTGTGGTGAGATATGAGTGAGTCAGGGCATCCTTCCCCCACCGCCATGCCCTGCTCCAGAAGGGGGCGCCAGATCCTTCCCAACGAAGGTCATATGGTACGTTTAGTTCCCACAGCTGCCCCAGGATCCTTTGGCTCAGGTGTATGTTTAGCTAGTTCTCTGTGTTATTTGGGGGGGGGGAGGTATAGGCATGTCGAGGTGTATGTGTGGCGGGGTAGTTTGTGTGTTTGTGTGTGTATAATCATGTGGGGATTTAGCTGTGTGTATGTGTGCATTTGTGTGTGTGTATGGGTATGTGTCTTTGCTTGTGCATGTGTGGGGGGGGGTGCAGAGGGCTGCAGGAAGCATTCTCCTGCCCCCAACCCCACCCCAGTTCCTTTACAAACCTTCCTCTATGAGGGGTGCAAAGACAACAGGGGATCCCCGCCTCTCCTTTGCTCCAGCCCATCTCTGTCCCGCTGATCTTGCCGGAGAGTAAGGCCGTGCCTCCTCCAGCACAGCCAAGGCTTTCTGTCAGGCGGAATTAGGAGCCGAATCCATGAATGGAACTTGTCTCTCCAGGTCTCCTCTAACAAAGCCGTGACAGTGGTGTCGCAAAATCATTACCATCCGTTAGGGGCATGTTTGCTGCAGATAACAGTGCGGGGAAGGAGTTTATTTTGTGCCTTGTTCCCCAGGGGCTCAAAGTTGGAGTGAAGCTGGCATGCTGGGATTAGTTATTGAAATGCAAAGGTCTCTCTTTAAGTAGCACTAATCCATTTGCGTCTTCTGTGGAGAGGCAGCGCAGCCCATCAAGCAAGTGCTGCTGTGCCACCGAAGGGATTCTCAGCTGCAAAGGTTCTTCCCTGCCCATGGAGGAGAGATGCAGCTCCCCATCCCTGCCTGCTTCATCTGAGCTGGCTTCCCCACTGCTCCTTGCTGGGGATGGGGCACCTGAGAGTAGCTTGGGAGAGCAGCATTGTCGAATAATTAGGGCAAGGGACTGGGAATCAGGGCTTCTGGGTTGTATTCCCAGCTTTGGTGGTGAGAGCAAGGAGCTGCAAGTCAGGACTCCTGGGTTCCATGCCTGCCTCTGCTGCTGATTTGGTCCACTAGCGAGAGTCCTTGAGTCATCTGTGCCTCAGTTTCCCAACCTACCTCACAGGGGGTGGATTGTGATCTAAGTCTGCCCAGTACTTTGGGCCCCTTCTTTTCAAGGGCTGTTGACTTTGATGGGACACTCCCCACCTTTGAAAATCAGATCCCTGATGGATGTAGGAGCCAAACTCAAGGTTCCTGGCTTTGCAACTTTTGGCCAAGACCATATTGTATTTGCGTGGAAATGTTACCCATGAATCCCAGCCTAGAGTTTGGATTCCCCCCATCTCCGATCTTAATGGACTCTCCCAATATCCCTATTGACCAGATACGAACAAAGAGCTTTGGCAGTAAGCCACCTGCCTGTTTTCTGATCCCCATGGTTGGCCTTGCCAAAGGACGTTCTCTCTGGGGGGAAGAGAAACCTCTGAATGGGCACAGGGATGTAAATCACTCCTGGACATTAATAGACTAACAATGGGAGCTGGATTTGTGCAAACCCCAACAAAACCCAAGTCAATCATTTATTATTTTAATGGGGCATAATAGAGAAAAGGCTGTTTATGTTTGTGGCGGAGGAAAGTCCCCGATAAGCAGCAGCCATTTATCTCCTCATTACTGGGAAGCAAATGAAATTATTGCTTTCATAAAAGCAAGGGGAAGCGTTTTTTTCATCATTAGAGGCTGGTGACTGTTATGGCTTAACAAGCTGCAGCTGCAATATTGCCTGGTAGAAGAATGACACGCGCTTCCTCCCCAAGCAGCTGGGATCACCACATGCCTTCAGCTGAATTCACCCCTTGCGAGCCAATGACTGCCCACTTGAGGCACTTGGAGTGGGAAGATTTGAACCCACAACCCAGCCAAACAAAGTGAAGGATATTGTGGCGTGAAATCCACTGGTTGGGTGATCAATGGGGAGGGCTGTCAGCTCACTGGGAAAAGATACTGCCTTCAGCACACAAGAGTTCTGCATCTGTTCTTGGCCGTGCTGAGGTCGCTGCAGGGATTCCAGCTCTCAGGCACTGCCTTTGTGGGAGTGACGTTGCCTGCTAGTGGCTGCACCCCATGGAGAGCATAAGGGCAATTGGAGTGTGCCTTTAGCTCATGCAGCAGTTTCCTATGGTTTTGGCACTGGAGGGCCAAGGTATTTATTACCCTGCCCCCTCCCCCAGACTCCCAGTTGCCTTGGGAAATAAAGACCAAGATGCAGCAGTCCCCTTTGTCAGAATTTGGCGGGTCAGGTTAGCACTGGATGTATGGTAAATAGGCCCAATGGCCTGTGATGGGATGTTAGATGGGGTGGGATCTGAGTTACTACAGAGAATTCTTTTATGGGTATCTGGCTGGTGAATCTTGCCCATATGCTCAGGGTTTAGCTGATCGCCATATTTGGGGGTCGGGAAGGAATTTTCCTTCAGGGCAGATTGGAAGAGGCCCTGGGGTTTTTTTTGCCTTCCTCTGTAGCATGGGGCATGGGGTCACTTGCTGGAGGAGTCTCTGCACCTTGAAGTCTTTAAACCATGATTTGAGGACTTCAGTAGCTCAGACATAGGTGAGAGGTTGATTGCAGGAGTGGGTGGGTGAGATTTGGTGGCCTGCATTGTGCAGGAGGTCAGACTAGATGATCATAATGGTCCCTTCTGACCTTAATATCTATGAGTCTATGAGCACTGCTGGTCTGGTCCTGTGAGGGGATACGTGCCTCCCATGTGTCACGGAAACAGCAGGGAACACGCAGCCCATGTCAGGATTGGGCCCATAGAAAAAACAGCATCATGAGCCACGCCCGCTCTGCTAAAATCTGTCACGCCAGCCAGCACAGTTGATGGCGCTGCATCAGGCAGGGTGTAGTGAAGGTCCCAGCTCTGACTCGTGAATCCATGAATCTCTGGGGCAGCTCCCAAGGTGAAATCCCAACCCCATAGAAGTCAATGGCAAAACTCACTTGGGCATCAGTGGGGCCTGGATTCATGCCTAATACTGTCATGCAGGTGATGCAGGAAATGGCCTTTGGAAAAAACAGGGAGAGAAAATTAGCCCTGAATAGAGTTGTCATAATTATAAAGGGAAGGGTAAACACCTTTAAAATCCCTTCTGGCCAGAGGAAAAACCCTTTCACCTGTAAAGGGTTAAGAATCTAGGATAACCTCGCTGGCACCTGACCAGAATGACCAATGAGGAGACAAGATACTTTCAAAGCTGGAGGGAGGGAGAAACACAGGGTCTGTCTGTCTGGGTGATGCTTTTGCCAGGGACAGAACAGGAATGGAGTCTTAGAATTTAGTAAGTAATCTAGCTAGATATGCGTTAGATTATGATTTCTTTAAATGGCTGAGAAAATAAGCTGTGCTGAATGGAATGGATACTCCTGTTTTTGTGTCTTTTTGTAACTTATGGTTTTGCCTAGAGGGATTCTCTATGTTTTGAATCTAATTACCCTGTAAGGTATTTACCATCCTGATTTTACAGAGGTGATTCTTTTTACTTTTTCTTCTATTAAAATTCTTCTTTTAAGAAACTGAATGCTTTTTCATTGTTCTTAAGATCCAAGGGTTTGGGTCTGTGGTCATCTATGCAAATTGGTGAGGTTTTTTACCAAACCTTCCCCAGGAAGGGGGATGTAAGATTTTGGTGAGGATTTTGGGGGGAAAGACGTTTCCAAACGGCTCTTTCCTAATAAAAAACCCGGTTAGACGTTGGGTGGTGACAGCGAAAGTCCAAGGGCAAAAGGTAAAATAGTTTGTACCTTGGGGAAGTTTTAACCTCAGCTGGCAAAAGTCAGCTTAGGAGGTTTTCATGCGGGTCCCCACATCTGTACCCTAGAGTTCAGAGTGGGGAAGGAACCTTGACAAGAGTAAAATGAGCAGGTTGGAGTGGGGGGGCTTGTTAAATAGCCAAAAATTGATCTCTTACCCACTGGGACTCCCCGCATCCCTAAAATGCTATAAGAATGAGCCCAGCCTGGCTTTCTATCTTGACCCTTGCCAGCATCACTCCCAGCTCCCCAGGAGGGCGGGGGGAGGCTGGGTGAGCACAGCACACTAAGGGCTCACCTCTCTCTATCTCTAGCTATGGGTATATACACACAGAGGCTGAATGCCTGTAATTTTATGGAAATCAAGCCCATGGCAGGCAGATGATTTGGGATTAAAGGGGGTGAGCAGGATCTCATTAGAGTGGCTGCCCCAGGAATCTGCTTTTCTTCCTTTTATTATTTGAGATGTAAATTTCTCAGGCACTTTCTGGAGGAAAAAAAAAAGGAAAGGAAAGGAAAGAAAGAAAACCGGGTCCCCACCTTAGAATAAAAAATGAGCAGGGGAAAGAAAACCCAGAGTGAATGGGAGACATGGGCTAATGCTAGAAATCCAGACCCAGAACCCAGCTCTCTGGAGCGGGGAGCCCGGGTCTGGGTTTCATGTTTGGTACATATTAGAGTGCGAGACCCTGAGCTCTGATCAGCAACTAGCGATGTGGGACACTGGCTGTCTCTTTAACCCCATCTGTGCTGTGGTGCATGAGAATCCACAGCATAGAGGCTGCACTGTGTTTTAACCTAATTTACCATTTCCTGCGTTTCTAATGGTCCTTAGGTAAAACATTCGTTGTTCTTTTAAGGGCTTATGTTTTTCCTCATCGTGGGCCCGGCTCAGGATGAGTGTGTGTGTGTGTGTGGGGGGGGGGGGGGTGTTACACCACTGTGGCTCAGTGTGCAGAAGTAGAGTTGGGGGTGCAAGCAGGAGTGGACAAGCAAGGGGTTTGCAGGCCAGAAGTGAGGTGCATTGCTAGAGCATGGGGTAGGGACAGGACAGGAGGAACGGCACGCTGCAGGGATTAGGTGAGGTGCATTGACAGAGCTGGCGGAGGGGGAGGACTGGGATTGTAGGGGACAGCTGCAGGATTAGGAACGAGGAGTGTTTGAACAGCTTTCAGTGGGCTAGAATGGGAACAGTGTGATACGGGTCATACTGGCATCATATTGTCAAGGCAGGGCAGGCGGCCCAGATCCTCAAATGTATTTAGGCACCTAGCTCACATTTAAATCTGCATTTGGCCCTTGCCCACCCTGTCACATTCTCAGCTTCATGAACAGCCAATGCAGAAAGGCAGCTATTCACAAAACTACCTATATGGAAAGCCTTGAAAGCACAAAATCACAACGCCCTACAAAATGGCCCTTTGTACAAAATAGCCCCTTCTGACAGCTCAAGCCCCCAGGGACCACTTCATGGAGTCAATGGGGGAATGAAGAGCTCGGAGCTGGGATTGTTCTGCTAATTAGGACATTGCACATGCACCAGAGGCTGCTCCAAAAAGGGTGAAAAGGGCTAATATTCTGGGGTGTATTAATGGGAGTGTCGGCTGTGAGACACAGGAGCTAACTTGCCTACTCTGCTCAGCACTGGTGGGGGCCTCAGCTGAAGCACTGAGTCCTGTTTCTGGTGCCACACCTCTGGAAAGATGTGGACAAATTGGAGCGAGTCCAGGGGAGAGCAACAAAAATAAGAGTTTTTTTGAAAATCTGGCCTATGAGGCAAGGTTAAAACCTGGGCTTGTCCAGTCTTCAGAAAAGAAGCCTGGGTGGGAGGGGAGGGGGGACCTGACAACAGGCTGCAAAGATGTTGAGGGCTGTTCTGAAGCGGACATGGAGAACAATGGGCCCCTGGCCTCTTTAGCACAGCCCAGAACATATGTGAAGACTGGGTGTGACCCAGGTGCAATGTAGCCATTACCTGAGGTACCTTCTGCCCCCTCCCTGCTCCCCGCGGGCACTGCCCAGGCACACTGACACAGGCACTGGAAGCCAGCACGGCCAGTCTGGGCAGGGGATGTTAATCTGCAAGGGAGTGTCCACCCAGCTCCAGTCAGAGCCCCCTCCCCTACCCCCGGGTTCCCAGCACTGGAAGAGTCCATGGCCAAATCCTCCCTGCTGCAGGGCCTGCAGTGTAGGGGCCTCACTGCCCCGTTCTCCCGGGGACGGTCGTTACAGAAGATGCACATTACCACCCATCTCAGAGTGGAGACAATGAGCGAGACGTGCTGTGGGGGGTGGGAGGGGACAGTGATCCAGCTGCTGCACTTCCCTCTGCCTCAGCAAGAATATGTGATCTGGCCTTGAGCTCCTGGTGCCAGTCGAGTGACACCTCCATAACATGGGAGCCAGGCAGCAGGGAATTGGGCCCAGTGACCTCGGGGTAGCTGAAAAATGGCTCCATGAATGAGCACGTGGGTCCATTGTGCTACTTAGGCCGACAAATTTACCCTATGAGGTCACCAGTGAAAAATAGTGAACATTCCTAAAGGATCCCAATAACATATAGTAACAAATGGGGATGGGAAAAGTTGTGTAACTGAGACAGAAAGACAGAATTAGTCAGACAAAAAGGCCTCCTGAGATAATTCAAGGCCTGTGTGAAGATCATGCCTGGGCTGAACACGAGGGGTTTGAGACCAGAATGAACCAGCATTGGTACATTGGAAATTAGGTCTAATTGGTGGAGAAAATAATGAGGGGATGGGCTGTCCCACTCACCACCCGCTTTTGGGGTCATTAAAGAAAGAGAATTAGGGGAGAAAAATTGGCTACTGGTGTGAGCTTCCCCAGTATGGCTGCCACCCCCACCATCTCCTGGGCAGCCTTCATCCCAGTCCTGAGAAATCTCCTGACCAGACCCGCCAGAGAGCGGGACCCAGATGACACCACCGGCTCCAGCTCAATCCCAAATACTACCCGAGAAGTGAAACTTTGTCTCCCCCAACTCCCCCCAAAAATGTGTTCTCCTCTTTCCCTACTTTATTTCTTCTCTTTCCTATCCCTCTCCTTTTTCCTTCTGGCTAATCAGAGCCTGGCTGAGCCAGCCTCGACTGTGATTGTGCAACATTGCTGTGAGCCTGTGACCCAGAAAGGCAGTTTGCGTTGCCCGAAACAGCCCAACACTGGTACAAGTGTGCCAGGTCTCAGAGAGTGGTTGATAAGACCATGTCCTGGGCCTGTGTTTTTCCAGCAGTGAGGTTACAAGTGAATAAATCACCATCGGAGCCCAAAAGCTGCATTTTTAAATATCTTTGCTGGTGAGTGTTTGGCTTGTTTTGTCTGGTTAGGAAACAGGATCGGATTTTAACAACCACTCCCATCTAGCTCTACTAACTTCTCTTTTCCCCCAAAACTGACAGTTATTGCTGGCTTTGATACCATCTAAAGACTGTCAAGCTGAGGGTTTTGTCTTCTAAAATTGTCTCTAGCTCAAGGGAAAGGGAACAAGGGATGTTGTTAAAAGGGAAGCCTAATTTAATACTTTACTTTGCAAATGCTTTAATGGTTTACAGTCTTTGCTGTATCTTTATGGACAGGTTCAAGAGATCTTTTATGGTGTTTGCCAGGATACTAAGCAGCTTGAGGTCTCTGTATACCAACCCCCACCATGTTTAAACTGTTTAATGTTGGCCAGTGACTGGTTTATCACCTTTGACTCATTGGCTTTAATTCATGTAAATGAATACTGCAGGTCCATGTTCACCCGGGCACAATTCTGACAGCTGTCAGGGGGGCCAAATGCCAACAAGACATGGCCACTGATACAACTGCCATGAATTCAGCCCTCTCTGAAACATGTTCACTCCCCTGGTACCAGAAAGCTCTCATCCCACTGATTCTGAGCTGGCTAAATTCTTAGGCACCCCCCACCCCCAACGTTCCATTTATGTGTTTAACAGCCCCTGCCCTTCAGCTGCGATTGAACCCACAACCTGCAGCATTAGCCACTCAGGCCTATACCACCTGTATTAAGATTCAGAGATTTTAATGCCAGAAAGAACCACTATGATCATCTAGGCTGACTTCCTGCCTAACACAGGCCAGACAACCTCACCCGCTGCATCAAGTCCCTAACTTCTGTGTGAGCAATAGCAGAGCTTTCAGAAGGATATCCACCACATCCCTACAGGAGTAGATCCACCAGCTTGTAGCAGTAGCAGGCTCTTATCCACTTTGAGACCCAACCAGTAGGGACCATACACTATGCAAGGTTATCCCCCACTCTTCACACTGGGCTGATCTTGGCAAGATGCTGAGCACATTCAATTCCCACTGATGTCAGTGGTAGTGGAGGATGCTCATCTGAGTTGTCTCCCATAGTCAGGAAACAGGGAGGCAGGTAGGGCGTTAGGTTGCATGGTCATTCTGTGTGGCTGGAGAGTGGGCGGATATCAGAAACTACAATGATGAGCCTTGGATAAGAGCCTTTATACAACAGAACTGAATGAAACAGAAACGTTGCTGTTGAACCAACAATAGTGGGTGTTTTTGTTGTCCCAGCACCTGGAGAAATAACACTTCTTATAGAACGTGGCTCTGTGCCAGCGATGTAACAGCCTGAGTGGCAACAGGCAGTTACAGCCCCCTATAAATACAGTTCTTGGTTTAATTTGCATCATTCTCCTTTTTATTATTTAGTGGCCAAATGTAATTACGGCATCCTTCACAAACATTAATTAAAGATGAAAAACAATCCCGACGACTCAATTATAATTTTTTTCCCTTGTGCTCCATTAAATGAAGCCTCAACATTCACTGGAAATGTTTAATATCGCAACCCATTAAGCTGAAGGCGGCTTTGTAATAAATAAATCACATCAGACAAAGCAGGCACATTCTTCCAGGGACATTTATACTCACAATGGGCTTTTATGGTCCAGCTGGGAAATGCATTAAAGGAATTTGTGTGGCATTGTCAGTGATGGCCAGTTCTCGCCCACTTTGTGTAACAGGGCTTGGGATGGGCGAGATCCAAGTTTCTATCTATTGTAGGTACTTCCATGACCTGCCCCAAGCCCCACAGTATCTGGGCACCTCACAGGTTCTGATGTATTTATCCTCAATCAACCCCTGCTCCCCCATTCCCTGCTAGGGAGGATAGTGTGGTTAGCCCCATTGTAGACACAGAAGGGTTCAATTTCAATGGGCGTTAGATTGCTAAATACCTTTGAAAAAAGAAAAGGAGGACTTGTGGCACTTAGAGACTAACAAATTTATTTGAGCATAAGCTTTCGTGAGCTACAGCTCACTTCATCGGATGCATGCAGAGGAAAGTTGCCCCATCCAACCCCCCCTGTTCCCTGATGGCCCCCCCAGGACCCCTGTCCCATCCACCTATGCCCCCCACTCCCTGTCCCGACCACTCCCGGAATCCCTGCCCTTTACTGCCCCCACCACCCCATTCAACCCTCCTGTTCCCCGCCCTCTGACTGCCCTGACCCCATCCACACCCCCGCTCTCTGACCACCACCCCAAACTCCCCTGCCCTTTATCCAACCCCCCCTGCTCCCTGCCCCCTTACCGTGCAGCACAGAGCACCGGTGGCTGGCGGCGCTACCACCCAGAGCATTGCACCAGTGTAGTGTAGTAAATCGATCCCCGTAACTGCTACCAGTAGCACATTCCTATGTGGATCAGTTTAATACACAACACCAGCAGCATGGTGCGCTGAGGCTGTGGGGGAGGACGAACAGTGGGGGACGGCTCAGGGCTGGGGACTAGCCTCCTAGGCCAGGAGCTCAGGGGCCAGGCAGGAGGGTCCTGCAGGCTGGATGTGGCCTGCGGGCCGTAGTTTGCCCACCTCTGTTCTAAGCCTAGAGCCGTAGACATTTAGGAGCCTAACTCCCATTGATGTTGATGGACGTTAGGAGTCTAAATACCTTTGAAACTCTAGAATTTACCCCCTAGTTTCCAACTTTTCTTCCCTTCATCTCTAAAAAGCTGCAATAATCTTTGCAACCCAAATGACACTGACAGAAATGTCCTGGGCTGGACCCCCCAGCCCCGCTCCCCTTTGGTGGCTAAATCAGCATTGGTACTGAAGTCAATGAGCCAGCTCCCCAGCCGGTGTAAATTGGCATCGTTCCACTGAATTTACTGTCCTTTCCAGTTCTGGCCCTCTGACTCTTATCAGAAACCATCCCTCTGCCTTGCCCACAACAAACACAAGCAGTGAGGCTAGCCTGGTTAAGTGACTGAGTGAACCACAGCTCTAAGCGCACCCGTAAACTATAAGCTGCAGCCATAAATTATTATTAAGACCAAGCATGAAAAACTTCAGCCTGAGACGCAAATGTTTCATGAGTTTATGAGCCCTATTGCTGGGTGAAAGCTCCTCCAATGCCACCGCAGCAGCCTTATCTTGCTCTCTGGTTGCCTGCTCTACCACCAAGGACCCTCTTCTGAGAATGCCCTGCCTGCCCCAAGCCTACATTATTATCATCATCATATGCATTTCAGGAGCATGGCAGAGCTCCAGTCATGGATCAGAACCCCCCCTCCCTCCCCCCATTGTGATAGTGCTGTACAACTGAATCTGCCCTTCAAGAAGAGGACAAGAAAGCCTTGGAAACAACCATATGAAAGCATCATGAAAAGGAGCTAGTGAAAGAAACTCAGAGGCCATCACAAGTTTGGAACATTTATTTATGCAACTGATTTTTCTTAAAAGAAAGCCAAAGAAAAACAGAGTTAAGAACAGCCAGGTGTGCGTGGTACAAGCCACATTAGCAGTGCCACTCTCTTGGCATCCCTCTTACCCATCCCCACCAACGCACCAGTCCCTTCCTCGCTGTCCGCTAAGCAGAGATCTGCAATCATCCCGTTGCCTATGTCAATTAAACATGCCCATCAGCATCAGTCTCTTTTGCAGTTTCCCTCATTCTTAAGCAGCCATCCTGAGATTACTGTGGACAAAAACAATTCAATTTTGGTATTTCTTGCTTTTAATGTTTTATTTCATTGGGTTTTTAAAAAAAATTTATTAAAAAGAAAAAAAGCACCACTGTATTTGTAATACCAATAAACATTATCCATATTAAGAACAGTGTATGTATATATATATATATATATATATATATACACACACACACACACACATACACACAGAGCTATGTACAGGATGTCCTTGCCTCATGTTGTACTAACGTCTCTTTAGGAGTTGAAGATTGGTTAGTTGTTACAGCACTTCGATTTTTTAAAGCTTGCCCTTCTCAAGAGCAGCACTAAAAATTCAGAGAGGGCCATCAAAGAGAATATTAAAAAACTTGCTTGTAAAACGTATACACAACTCAGTTGGCCTCTGTTTCACCTCCAGACTGAATGCAGGGAGGGGGCTTGGAATTTTTTTTTTGCATGCCTTTCTGGTAGCATTTCACCTGTGAGCATCAGAACAAATGAGTGTGGGGGTGGGGGAAATCACACTGCAGAATATTTTCTGCCCTCTGGTCAGAATAAATTGGAGGTGATGCACAAACAACCCACAATGGAGGAACCAAGTGGGAGCTTTGGGGAGAAGCAACTCACTCAAAAATCAGAAAAAGTTTCCTAGTTCTACAAGATGAAACGTGACATATTTTGTTCGTGGCAAATCCTGATATTTCCTTTTTCCAGAAAGGAAAGCCAACCCATTTTTAATCCCCTTGGACCTAGAGATCTTCTGTCATGGTTCCCCTGGTGGTGGGAATCACAAGGACCAAGCCTTAGCTGTCAGTCAAAGCGCCCGTCATCTGATATACATTGTACCCATCATGTTCTTCACTATTTCTCTTGGCGTTGGCCAGGAAGGAAGAACCAGTGCAATAACACTGCACTGCTATGACCCACCCACCCCCATCCTTCTCCAGGCAGCGCCTCCAGCAGACTTTCCAAAGAGACGACATGAAACTTGTGAACAGAACTGAGGGCGATCAGGACAAGGTTTTATTTCAATTCAGGCTTTTAATGCAGGTACTAGGGTTATCCCAAATTGGGAGGCATCACTGGAGCATCTGCTGTTCTGGCAGGGGTAAAGTGAGTGCTCAGCCATTAGCAAATATCAGTTTGCGTCAGGGTGGGAAGGCAGTGCAGAGAGATGGTTATGAAAGATTGTGAGTTGGAGTGATAAGGGACTGTGTTGTGAGTGTGGGTGTTTGGAGATGTGCCCTGAATGTGGCCAGGGGTTGGGAAAACAGCATGGCTGTGTGCAGCAGTTCACCACAGTAGCTCTCCAGTTTGTTTTATTAAAGTTTTATTCCTTTCTCATTCCTTAGTTTGTTAGTTAAGGAACACCCAAGATCATTACAGGTGGGCAGGGAAGAATGTGATATGATTGTGGTAGCCCTTGGAGCAAGAGATCATTAGGCCTGTGTGAAATAGTCACAAAAAGCCAGGTATTTGGGGTGACAGCCTGGCCTCAACAGCAAATCTCCCACGCCTGACGTTTCTGCATTTTCTTTTGCGTTTCCTAACTCAAGGCCACGGGGCAGATTATGAGCTGGGTTATCCCAGTGCCGAATCCAGGACTAGCGCCATAAACCTCCAGATTTACAACTTGCAGTGCTGAGTACTGACTCCTAGCATAGCTCAGTCTGCCCAGAGACCTCAGCAGGGGGCCTCAAGAAGGAATGAACTTTGTCACCATTGTGGTGCGAACACCAAGGTGGTGACAGGGGCAGCACAGGCACATAAGCAGGCTGCTCGAGTCATTGGGTTCTGCCAGGAATTGACGCAGATTCAGTATCAAGAATACAGTTGTGCAGGTGGACTGAGTGGGTTGCGCACTGGGATGCTGCTTCCACCTAAGTATCAAACTGTTTAAGAACACGATGGCTGCAGCAAAGCAAGAAGAATCAAAATGAGAGCCATGGAAAAGATGTGGCGCGTCACTGAATCCCATCCTATGGGACAGAGTCAAGATTGGTCCAGACACTGGGTTAAACTCATCACCGATATAGCTTCTTTGGCCTCGGTGGGCATACACTACACTACTTTCTCCAAAGCATTTTCCCAGCTACACAACTCATCAGATAGTACCTCCAACACCTTCCCATTCAGTTTTGCAACCCAATGGACATCACAAAACTTTCCCTGGGATTCAGTCTAAATTCCCTTTGCCTTATGTCATCCCATTGCTCCTGGTTCTACCCCTTGGCCCCGTGCAAGCCGCTCTCTCCCCTCCCAGCTATCTGCACCCTGTCCATATTTGTAGACTGTTCTCTTATGGTCCCATGGCCGCCCTTTGCCTGAGCTAGGCAGATTTACTCCTTCACATCTTTGCTCACGGGCCAGTCGCCTCCAGCTACTAAATCATTCGTGTTGCTTTTTGCACATCTTTCACTATGCCAATGCCCTTCCAGCAATGACAAGATCCATGTCCAATCCAGCACTGCAAGGCGTGAAGCCACCCAAAGTTTGCAGCTAGCAGGCCCCTGGCAAGAGGGTTTGGTGCCATCCCACTGCTTCCGGAATATAAGTGCAATTCAGCCGTTGAAGGAAGAAGCTCTTAAGCATGGCACACCAGTCAGTGTCTGCGCGCCCTGCTTTCACCACACTGAGACTGTCAATAATGCTGCCTGACTGCAATGGGCTTTGGATTCTGTGTGCCACCCGGCCTTTCCTTACAGGGGAGGGGATAGGAATATGCGGCACATATTCTAAGGAAGCAAGAGCCCGCTCTCACCCCACCAATCCCATTGCTGAGGGGGATTTCACCTCTTCAGGGCTGCAGGTCAGGAGAAGTGGGGCTTGTACAAGGAGGGGCTGGCAGGGTTTTATGCTTCGTTGCCTTCTCCATCCTGCTGCTAGGGGTTGGGGATGGAGCACTGGAGCTGGCTGCAAAATGATTTCTTTCCACTCACAAAAAATTCTGAGGAAAAAGAAAATGTTTCCATCTTGGGTAAAATGTTTCTTTCGATTTTCATCAAATAAACACATGGGTTTTTTTTTTTTTTATGAAAATGGATATTTTCTACAACATTTTCCATTTCTGTTGGAAAATAAATTCTCCATTTAAAAAAAGCTTTGGCAGAAAATGTTCATTCAGTCTGAGTGAATGACCTCCAGCAAGGTTTTACCGCCAGCCATCAGAGGGCACATTCTGCGAAGCAGTCCCTCCCCAGGTCTTGGTCAGTCAGAAAAGCCAATGTCCTGAGGATATTCCCAAAACAAGGCCCTGAGCACTGGGATATGGATTAGGCTGCCAGAAGAGTTCAACTGGACAAACACCTCTCAGGGATGGTCTAGCTCAGGGATGGGCAAACTACGGCCCAGGAGTCACATCCTACCTTTTAGGTGTTTTAATCTGGCCCTTGAGCTCCCGAGAGGGAGCGGGGTTTGGGGCTTGCCTGGCTCCGTGCGGCTCCCAGAAACAGCGGCCTGTCCCAGCCCCAGCTCCTAGGTGGAGGCACAGCCAGGCGGCTCTGCATGCTGCCCCTGCCCCAAGTGCCACCTCCGCAGCTCCCATTGGCTGGGAACCATGGCTAAGGGGAGCTGCAGGGGCAGTGCCTGCAGTCGGGGCAGCACACTGAGCTGCCTGGCTGCACCTCCGCATCAGAGCCAGAGGGGGAACATGCCGCAGCTTCTGGGAGCTGCTTGAGGAAAGTGCCGCCTGGAGCATGCACCCCGACACCCTCCTGTATCCCAACCCCCTGCCCCAGCCCGGATCCCCCTCCCACCCTCCAAACCCTTCAGTCCCAGCCCGGAGCACCCTTCTGAACCCCCAAGCCCTCATCCCCAGCCCCTCCCCAGAGCCCGCACCCCCAGCCAGAGCCTGCACCCTAAACCCCTGTCCCAGCCTGAAGCCCACTCCCGCACCCTGAACTCCTCATTTCTGGCCCCATCCCAGAGCCCACACCCCCAGCCAGAGCCCTCACCCCCTCCTGCAACCCAACCCCCAATTTTGTGAGCATTCATGGCCCACCATACAATTTCCATACCCAGATGTGGCCCTCGGGCCAAAAAGTTTGCCCACCCGTGGTTTAGCTAATACTTAGTCTTGCCTTGGGAGCAGGGGACTGGACTAGAGACCTCTCAAGGTCCCTTCCAGTCCTTCACTTCTATGATTCTATGAAGAGTTGCCGGACTTTCAGGGCCAGATATTTAAATGGCGTAAATCAGCATCGCTCCACTGACTGCAATGCAGCCATGCCAATTTATACAAGCTGAGGAGCTGGCCTTCAGTTCTGATTCCTCTCTGAAGAGATGAACTACAGAGAGGCTCCTGGTTGAATTTAGCATGGCATTTTCCATTCTAAGTCTAGGAGGCCCCACACATACCATGCACAGTCCAATATGGTGGAGTAAGTGGTCCCCTGTTTGTGGTGGTTACTAGGGCTCAGGGAAACTACAAAGACACAGAGTTAGCTTAGCTCAAGGCAAGTCATTTGACAGCCTGGGGCAGAGCTATGGAATGGAGCGGATAGTAGAAGGGTTGACTGCACACAGCACCATAAAGCAGAGAAGGATTTTGGCATCTGATCTCTTCCCCCCAAGACAGTAATTCTGTCTTGGAGTGGAAGAACCCAGCCTGGTCCTCGAGTCAAACTGGCAACCCCCCAGCTCTCTGAGTTTATGGTGGCAGATAGCACACTTGCATCCATTTGGCTGCTGCTTGTCATAGCCGTTCATGGAACAAGGCTGGAGCGGAGCTGCTCAGTGGAGCATTGAACCCACACAGATCTGGGAATGGCAAAGTGGCTTTTTAACAGCTCACCTATGAGCACTGAAAACAAGTGACAGTTAAACCATCAGGTTCAGAGTAATTCCATTCCAAGCCCAAGTCAAACTGGCTGTCAGGGGCCGACAACCTGCTCCAAGTTAATACCTGCTGAGGGTAGCAGAGAAACACAAAGGACTTGGGGGTCTAGAGGTGGCAGCAATGGCTGAGCTATGGAGGAGACACCTTGCTGTACGTCACCCCCAGAGCTGGAGGCTGCCTGGACTGCGCCCTGCTAGAATGCACCGTTCTTTCAGTCCGGACAGTAGGACGAAGTGGCTGCTGATGCCAACCCCCGTCAATAGGTGGGATCAACCCAAGCAGAAGCTGTAAAGTTTTGGCCACATCAATAATGTTCCATGGCAGGAGGTCAAAGGCATGCAGAGCTCTGACCTTGCCACAACTTTTATGACAAAACTTCCTCTAAGGAGTTTGAGGTGCAAGTGGTGTTCTCGCCCATCCTCCCCGTGGAAGGAAAAGGCCTGGGTAGAGACCGTCGAATCGTGGAAGTCAATGAATGGCTATGCAGGTGGTGTCGGAGAGAAGGCTTTGGATTCTTTGACCATGGGATGGTGTTCCATGAAGGAGGAGTGCTAGGCAGAGACGGGCTCCACCTAACCAAGAGAGGGAAGAGCATCTTCGCAAGCAGGCTGGCTAACCTAGTGAGGAGGGCTTTAAACTAGGTTCACCGGGGGAAGGAGACCAAAGCCCTGAGGTAAGTGGCGACGTGGGATACCAGGAGGAAGCACGAGCAGGAGCACGCAAGATGGGAGAGCTCCCGCCTTATACTGAGAAAGAGGGATGATCAGCGAGTTATCTCAAGTGCCTATACACAAATGCAAGAAGCCTGGGAAATAAGCAAGGAGAACTAGAAGTCCTGGCAGAGTCAAGGAATTAGGATGCGATTGGAATAACAGAGACTTGGTGGGATAACTCACATGACTGGAGTACTGTCATGGATGGATATAAACTGTTCAGGAAGGACAGGCAGGGCAGAAAAGGTTGGGGAGTTGCATTGTATGGAAGCAGTATGACTGCTCAGAGCTCTGCTACGAAACTGCAGAAAAACCTGAGACTCTCTGGATTAAGTTTAGAAGTGTGAGCGACAAGGATGATGTGGGAGTCTGCTATAGACCACCGGACCAGGGGGATGAGGTGGACGAGGCTTTCTTCCGGAAACTCATGGAAGTTACTAGATCGCAGGCCCTGGTTCTCATGGGAGACTTGAATCACCTTGATATCTGCTGGGAGAGCAATACAGCAGTGCACAGACAATCCAGGAAGTTTTTGGAAAGTGTAGGGGACAATTTCCTGGTGCAAGTGCTGGAGGAACCAACTAGGGACAGAGCTCTTCTTGACCTGCTGCTCACAAACTGGGAAGAATTAGTAAGGGAAGCAAAAGTGGATGGGAACCTGGGAGGCAGTGACCATGAGATGGTCGAGTTCAGGATCCTGACACAGGGAAGAAAGGAGAGCAGCAGAATATAGACTCTGGACTTCAGAAAAGCAGACTTTGACTCCCTCAGGGAATGATGGGCAGGATCCCCTGGGAGAATAACATGAGGGGGGAAAGGAGTCCAGGAGAGCTGACTGTATTTTAAAGAATCCTTATTGAGGTTAAAGGGACAAACCATCCCGATGTGTAGAAAGAATAGTAAATATGGCAGGCAACGATCTTGGCTTCACAGTGAAATCCTTGCTGATCTTAAACATAAAAAAGAAGCTTACAAGAAGTGGAAGATTGGACAAATGACCAGGGAAGAGTATAAAAATATTGCTCGGGCATGCAGGAGTGAAATCAGGAAGGCCAAATCACACCTGGAGTTGCAGCTAGCAAGAGATGTTAAGAGTAACAAGAAGGGTTTCTTCAGGTATGTTAGCAACAAGAAGAAAGTCAAGGAAAGTGTGGGCCCCTTACTGAATGAGGGAGGCAATCTAGTGACAGAGGATGTGGAAAAAGCTAATGTACTCACGGCTTTTTTTGCCTCCGTCTTCACGAACAAGGTCAGCTCCCAGACTACTGCACTGGGCAGCACAACATGGGGAGGAGGTGACCAGCCCCCTGTGGAGAAAGAAGTGGTTTAAGACTATTTAGAAAAGCTGGACGAGCACAAGTCTATGGGGCTGGATGCGCTGCATCCGAGAGTGCTAAAGGAGTTGGCGGATGTGATTGCAGAGCCATTGGCCATTATCTTTGAAAACTCATGGCGATCGGGGGAGGTCCCGGATGACTGGAAAAAGGCTAATGTAGTGCCCATCTTTAAAAAAGGGAAGGAGGAGGATCCGGGGAACTACAGACCAGTCAGCCTTACCTCAGTCCCTGGAAAAATCATGGAGCAGGTCCTCAAGGAATCAATTCTGAAGCACTTAGAGGAGAGGAAAGTGATCAGGAACAGTCAGCATGGATTCACCAAGGGCAAGTCATGCCTGACTAATCTAATTGCCTTTTATGATGAGATAACTGGCTCTGTGGATGAGTGGAAAGCAGTGGACGTGTTGTTCCTTGACTTTAGCAAAGCTTTTGACACGGTCTCCCACAGTATTCTTGCCGGCAAGTTAAAGAAGTATGGGCTGGATGAATGGACTATAAGGTGGATAGAAAGTTAGCTAGATTGTCGGGCTCATTGGGTAGTGATCAATGGCTCCATGTCTAGTTGACATTGGAGTGCCCCAAGGGTCGGTTTTTGGGCCGGTTTTGTTCAATATCTTCATAAATGATCTGGAGGATGATGTGGATTGCACCCTCAGCAAGTTTGCAGGTGACACTAAACTGGGAGGAGAGGGAGGGTAGGGATAGGATACAGAGGGACGTAGACAAATTAGAGGACTGGGCCAAAAGAAATCTGATGAGGTTCAACAAGGACAAGTGCAGGGTCCTGCACTTAGGACAGAAGAATCCCATGCACCGCTACAGACTAGGAACCGAAGGGCTAGACAGCAGTTCTGCAGAAAAGGACCTAGGGGTTACAGTGCACGAGAAACTGGATAAGAGTCAACAGTGTGCCACTGTTGCAAAGAAGGCCAATGGCATTTTGGGATGTATAAGTAAGGGCATTTCCAGCAGATCAAGGGACGTGATCGTTCCCCTCTATTCGACATTGGTGAGACCTCATCTGGAGTAGTGTGTCCAGTTTTGGGCCCCACACTTCAAGAAGGATGTGGAAAAATTGGAAAACATCCAGTGGAGGGCAAGAAAAATGATTAGGGGACTGGAATACATGACTTATGAGGAGAGGCTGAGGGAACTGGGATTGTTTAGTCTGCGAAAGAGAAGAATGAGGGGGGATTTGAAAGCTGCTTTCAACTACCTGAAAGGGGGTTTCAAAGAGGATGGATCCAGACTGTCCTCAGTGGTAGCAGATGACAGAACAAGGAGTAATGGTCTCAAGTTGCAGTGGGGAAGGTCTAGGATGGATATTAGGAAAAACTTTTTCACTAGGAGGGTGGTGAAGCACTGGAATGTGTTTCCTAGGGAGGTGGTGGAATCTTCTTCCTTAGAAGTTTTTAAGGTCAGGCTTGACAAAGCCCTGGCTGGGAAGATTTAGTTGGGGATTGGTCCTGCTTTGAGCAGGGAGTTGGACTAGATGACCTCCTGTAGTCCCTTCCAACCCTTATATTCTATGATTCTATTCTATGATTCTATGATTCCCTTCCCACCCCAACTCACCTCATCTCTGCCCTTCCCCACCAGCTCACTGCTGTCTGGGACAGCTGCAGTTGCCATCCATGTGCTAGCTACTCCTCCAGATCCCACCCTTGCCTACCCAGCTGCCCTATGAATTAGACCCCAAGTCTATTCTTACCTCTCTGGATAGATCAGGGATGGGCAAACTTTTTGGCCTGAGGGACACATCTGGGTATGGAAATTGTATGGTGGGCCATGAATGCCCGGTGGGGGAGGGGGACTTTATGGGGTGTAGCATGGGAGGGCTCTATAAGGGATGTTACCAAGGTGGGAGGAGGACACAGGGTATGGCGCTGGTGTGTGTGTGCGTGGGGCTATACAGGGGGGGTAATAGGGACTCCTCAGGGCCCTGCCGGCAGTGACACAAAGGCGGCCGTACCAGGCACTGCCACTGGCAGAAGCACCCTAGCTGGGAAGGGTGCGGCCCCTGGGCAGTTCTGAGGCTCTCGAGGGTGGGGCCGTAGGAGACCGGGAGGGGATTGGGCGTGCTGCCGCGTGGGTGATCCTGGAAACAACACGGTGAAGTCGCGCCTGCGCAATGTGGCTCTGCGTGCCGGAAGATGGTGCTCATCAAGGGAATTGTGAGTCAGGGGCTGGGGAGTGCCGGGCAGGCAGAGCAGGGCAAGCCCCTAACCCTGCTTCCCAGCAGGAGCTTGAGAGCTGGATAAGGACATCTGATGGGCCAGAAGCGGCCCATGGCCCATGGTTTGCCCACCGCTGGGATAGATTCTGCTCCCATTTCAGAGCCGAGAAACCTGCCCTGGTAACAGGACTTGCTAGAAGTATCACTTGGGTTGATCTAGATTTACCGGGGTGTAACTGCCTGCAGTCTCAGGGCTGCGATTGCAATGGAATTTCTCTGCATTTACCATAGTAGATTTTGGCCCACTGGCTTCAAAAGGAATTACTCTGATTTACACCAGCTGTAACTGAGTGCAGGATCGGGCCACTCCGTGGGGTTCCCCTGGATTTATCTGGCTCTAACCTGAGGGTTGTATTTGACCGTCCCGACTGAAATATTTTGGCCTTACTTCTGAGGCCCCCACTGCTTTCAGCTGTGGCCCCCCAGCCCAGACCTATTCCCACATGTCTCCTGGTGCTGGCAACACTGACTCAGCCCATTTCGAAGGGCCCTTCCTGCTTAGTCACCGACTGCTGGTGGCCACTGAGTGAGGCAGAAGCCAGTGGCAAAGTGGCTGGTTCCAGGAGACCGTGAAACATCATACACAGAAGGCCAAGATGACCAGGTAATTATAGTCGTCTCAACTTTTGGGCACCCAGTTTGCGACACCTTGAAAGGACCAGATTTCCGGGAAGGGCTGAGAACTCACCCTCTGAAAATCAGGTACCTTTAATGTACCTTGTTTTGGCACCCAAAAAGATTGAGGCACCCAAAATCACTTAGCCACTTCAGAAAACCCAGCTTAGGCTGGGTGTGAGCACTGGACAGGAGCAGCCGTTATGCCCCTGCAAAATGTTACCCAACCTGGATTCCCCCATTCCCACATCTGCTCTGGGAACACACACAAATAAAATAGGACTCTCGGGAAGCTGGCATCCATTAGCAAACATCAAACTCATGATTACAACGGAGACTGGAAATGACACAACTCGCTTTAGTGTCTTCACTCCAATGTGGCTTGTGTCTCCACAGAGGCCAAAGCCTGCAGATGACCTTCTGGGTGCCTGTGAAAAGCTGCTTAGACTTAAAATAAAATTAAAAAAACCCAACTACGGTTGTTTTCATAAATCCTTTGTAACCATCACTGAGAAACAAGCTGGAATTCCTCTTTTTTCCCTTCCCACATTGCCTCTGCTTTCACCTCGATCTGCTCTGTGCGTTGGATGTGTCCACAGGTGTCCACGGGTGAAGTCCCCTTGCTCGCCCTTGTATGTTTCACTGTCCTGGCTGTCACGGAGGCATCACTGTGGTAATGGAGCAAGTGCTGGAAACCAACCTGTATGAGCTCTGTCTCATGATGTGAGTGGAAAGAGGGCCTGGGAGATGGAGAGCAGGAGGATGAAGATCTAACATGGCCGACATTGCCCCACGTCCTGCCTTTTGTTTTTCATTATTGTATTTTTTTGATTCTGTCCATTATTATTTTTCTCCCTCTCGCCAGTTGCACTAGCTCAAAGTCTGAGTGCAAAATGCATGTTTGGCGTGAACTCAAAACAGACATTTGCTTTCCATCTTCCGGCACGATGCTATCTTGTCTCCAGTGATTCCAGGTATTCCAGTGCTATGTCGTAGCAGAAATGATACTGCTCCTTTAAGAAGAAGAAAAAAAAGAAATGCGTGAAGAGCTGAAGTACAGAGCTGCCCAGCATAAGCCACTTGTACTGCGCAAGAGGTTTTATTTATCTTAGAAGCCTATGAATAGAGCTGAGCAGGAACCAGACTTTGCAGTTTCACAATTTTGAAATTTCTGTGGCTCCAAAATAGAAGGAAAACAAGAAATTTCTAAATTTCCTGAAAAATGAAATTCTGGGGAAAAAAATGCTTCAGGTCTATCAAAACCTTTTGTTCCAATTTTGACTTTTTCCCATTAATTAATTTTATTATATTACTTAAGGTCAATTCAAAATGGAAAATCAAAATGTCCTGTTTTCAATAGGTTCAATCGTGATACTTCAACCTTATAGAAATGCTTTTTTTCATTTTTCTTCCCCGAAGAATGTTCATCATTGGTGACACGTTTCCACAAAACATTTCATGTTTGACAAAACTGGTATTTTCCAATGGAAAAACATTCCTTCCGAGCCTTTCCAACCAGCTCTGCGTATGCTGCGTGCTCTCAGCTATGAACTACCTACCTACATAGATCCAGACAGTGCTTTTGGGGAACACTCTCATAACATTACTATAGGTGCTGGAACTAGGGGTGCTGGGGGTGCTTCTGCACCCTCTGGCTTGAAGGGGTTTCTATCATATACAGTTTGGTTCAATGCCTCTCAGCACCCCACTACACAAATTGTTCCAGCCCCCCTGAACATTACCTGTTCATGAAAAAAAAATGCATTTGACACTGGTAAAAAAGTGCCTGGGGACAGACCTGGGGACTAAGGTCCTGGATTATCCACCCTGGACAATGGAAGCACAAGCATCCTACAAATCACCTGACCAATGCAGCTCAACCCTGACTCAGAAGACCTATATCTAGGGAAGAAAGGGGAATTCAGTCTCCGTGGTCCATTCATTTCTCAACCTCCCCACCAAGTCTGCCAACAAGGGAGCCAATTAATGCCAATTGTGGGCAGGCAGGGGTGCCACATGGAATTGGTTCCTCATTAGTGTCAATGGCAGCCCCCACTTGAGACAGGATGAGACACTAGGTCAGCCAGGCGCGGGGGTTTCTGCTGCCTCTCCTACACATCCGAGCCCACCCTTGCATGTACAAAGCAGGTGACTGCATGTGCCAACAGATGGGTGCATATATAAGCCCCACTAAGGCAGCTTAAGGGCCTGATCCTGGAAAACGGGCATCGGGGAGTCTTCCGTTCACATTCAAGGAAGTGAGCCCTAAACAAATTGCTCCCTGCAGCAAAGACTTACAACCTTCCTCTTGGTGCAATGGCTTGGATGCCTGCACGGTGAGCACAGCTGAGTCATTACAGCTCCCTTGGTACAGGTACAGTTAATTGTTGCCTGCATCAGTCTGGGTTTAGGGGGAGCAATTAAAGTACCCTTGTCTGCATATATTTTGTGGCCACGACTTAGGTCCTGTGTGAAAATTTCCCCTGGCTAGAATTGCTACCCTGTGCATTGATTTTTCTATATTTAGAAGATATACAGGATCTTATTTTCCCATTAGAGGAAGGACTAAAAATAACGAGTTCCTCTGAATGGGAGGATTTGTATGTATTTATTTAGCTAGGCCCTAAAGTTTACAAGTATCTTTCTGCCCTGGACATCTTGCACTCTAAGAGCATGGTCGTGCATGAATGCACCGAGTAAGGCATCAGCCCATGGTGATAGAGCAACCCTGGTGCCTTTAACAGAACGAGCCCCTTTTCCACTAGCAGAGCATGTGCCCATCAACTTCTCTGGTTCCCAACCCTATTAGGGACTCAACCAGAGGGCATCAGAGCTTGAATCATAGAATCTTAGAATATCAGGGTTGGAAGGGACCTCAGGAGGTCATCTAGTGCAACCCCCTGCTCAAATCAGGACCAACCCCAACTAAATCATCCCAGTCAGGGCTTTGTCAAGCCTGACCTTAGAAACCTCTAAGGACGGAGATTCCACCACCTCCCTAAGTAACCCATTCCAGGGCTTCACCACCCTCCTAGAGAAATTGTGTTTCCTAATATCCAACCTAGACCTCCCCCACTGCAACTTGAGACCATTACTCCTCATTCTGTCATCTGCCACCACTGAGAACAGCCGAGCTCCATCCTCTGTGAAACCCCCCTCCAGGTAGTTGAAGGCTGCTATCAAATCCCCCCTCACTCTTCTCTTCTGCAGACTAAATAACCCCAGTTCCCTCAGCCCTTCCTTGTAAGTCATATACCCCGGCCCCCTAATAATTTTCGTTGCCCTCCGCTGGACTCTCTCCAATTTGTCCACATCCCTTCTGTAGTGGGGGGACCAAAACTGGACGCAGTACATCACAAGCAGATGATAGCTGTGACTTTGGGAGGGGGATGAGCCTTGGGACCCTCTCAGAGCAACGAGGATCCTGTTTGCATGCAATTTCCTTTGCAGACACAAAGACAGGAAGGGGCACAAAATCCCCTGCACAGGAAATCTATGTGAGAGCGCTAAGTGCTTCTAAAGCACAATCCTCAAGTGAGCTCTGTGGGAAGCATCAGTGGGCCTACAAAAAGAATTCAATTAGCTGTGTGGAGGGGTGGGTACCACTAGGCTGGCCCACGTGTGGGGGGGGTCCGGGGGAAGGAAATCAAAGAGAGGAGGCAGCCGCAGAGATTAAAACCACAGAATGCTTTTGGATTAAGGAAAGGGATTGTTTCCTTTTATAAAAAGAAAAGGAGTACTTGTGGCACCTTAGAGACTATGTAAAAATAAACCCCCACAGGCAGCCAGTGGGGGGGTGGGGGAGGCCCACTGGGATCTGCAGCTGGTCTGAAGTGGAGCAGACCCCCTGACTTCAAAGAGGCTACCCCTATTTACCCCAGTGGGAGATCTGGCCCATAGTGTCTCCATTAGATTGAATTTCCTGGAGTAGACATTTCAGGTTCATTTAAGGCTGGGAAAAGACTGTGTTCTGATCCGAAATGCTGCTTTTTTGTAATACCTTTGCAATTTAGCCCAATGGGCTTGACTACTTCATGCCTGTCAACTGCACCTTTTTATTACTTGTTCTCACCCCGCCCAATCATGGTTTAATCCCTAATGCAAAGCACATCCCTCCCAAAGCCATTTCAGTTTTAAAGTGAGGGATTTTATAATCCAGGCAATGCAAACACGCTGGCCACCTTGCTTTGAAAAACGCAACAAACCCCTTGGATTCCTCTTGCAAAGTGATAAAACCCCCAGCTTGACCCCTATGTAGCTCTCACCCCAACTAGCTGTAGGTAGGTTGGCAACTGTCTAATGGCACAAAACCAAACACCCCTTCCCTGAGGCCGTGCCCCTGCTTGCTCAATTTCCCCCATCCTCACTCACTTTCACCAGGCTGGGGCAGGGGATTGGGGTGCAGGAGGGGGTGAGGGCTCCGGCTGGGGGTGGGGCCGGGGATGAGGGGTTTGGGGTACAGGAGAGGGCTCTGGCTGGGGTAGGGGGGTTGGGGTGAGGCGGGGGATGAGGACTCCAGCTGGGGGTGCAGGTTCTGGGATGGGGCTGGGGATGAGGGGTTTGGTGTGCAGGTGGGGGTGCGGTTCTGGCTGGGGGTGTGGGCTCTGGGGTGGGGCCAGGGATGAGGGATCTGAGGTGCAGGAGGGGGCTCTGGGCTGGGGTAGGGGGTTGTGGTGTGTGTGGGGGTGCGGGCTCTGGGAGGGAGTTTGGGTGTGGGAGGGGGCTCCAGGCTGGGGGTGCGGGCTCTGGGGTGGGGCCCGGGATGAGGGATCTGGGGTGCAGGAGGGGGCTCTGGGCTGGGGCAGGAGGTTTGAGTGTGGGAGGAGGTGCAGGGTCCTGGTAGCACTTACCACAGCTCCCAGGAAGCAGCCGCCAAGTCCCTGCAGACCCTAGGTGCATGGGTGGCCAGGGAGGCTCAGCGTGCTGCCCTCACGCCCGCAGGTTCCCGGCCAATGAGAGCTGCGGAGCTGGCCCTCAGGGAGGGCAGCGCATGGAGCCTCCCTGGCCACCCATGCATCTAGGGGCCACAGGGACTTGGCAGCCGCTTCCAGGAACCACATGGAGCTAGGGCAGGTAGGGAGCCTGCCTTAGCCCTGGGCCCCCACTGACAGTACCCTTTTCGACCCTTGCAGCAAGGTCATGCCGGTGGGGCACGCAATGCACTCTTCAAAATGGCATCCTCCCTGCCTAACACTGGACAAACGCACATCTGGTTTTATAACAGTACCAGACAAGGGCAAATCAGGACTGTCTTGCTTAAAACTGGACCAATGGCCTGCAATTCAACAGGGCCAAAGAAAACCTCCGGGAATGCAGTTGTTGTGCAGGACAAGCCTTGCCTTGGCTGCTCTTTACTCTGTAGTGAACTGGGTACAGTGTAGGTGAGAAACTGAGGGGACTGGCTAGAGACAAGCAAATCATGGCCAAGTGCTAGCTCAAGGGGTGTCTTCTCTGCTGTGGCCAGAGGAGTGGCCACACCCAAGCCGTCTCTGATCTGGCTAGCGCCAAGAACAGCCATGAGGCTGCAGCAGCACGGGACCTGTACAAGTCTGCCTGGGACCCTGGGTATGTACTGGAGTGGCTAGCCCACACTGCCGCAGCTTCACGGCTGTTGTGACTGGAGCTAGCTCGGGTATGTCTACATGGGTCGAAGCCACATCTCTGGTTGCTAAGGTTGCCAACTGGCTAATCACACAAACCCAAACACCCTTGCCCCGTCCCTGCACCGAGGCCCCACCCCTGCATCTTCTCTGAGGCCCCGCCCCGGTCACTCCATTTCCCCTCCTTCCATCACTCACTCTCCCCCACCCTCACTTGCTTTCACTGGGCTGGGGCAGGGGGTTAGGGTGCGGGCTTTGGGCTGGGGCCAAGGGGTTTGGAGTATGGGAAGGGGCTGAGCCTGGGGAAGGGGGTTGGGGTGCAGGAGGGGGCTCTGGGCTGGGGCAGGGGGTTGGGATGTAGGAGGGGGTGCAGGCTCTGGGAGGGAGTTTGGGTGCAGGAGGGGGCTTGGGGTGCTGGCTGTGGGATGGGCTCAGGGCTGGGGCAGGGGATTGGGGTGCAGGAGGGGGCTTGGGGTGCTGGCTGTGGGACGAGGCTCAGGACTGGGGCAGGGGGTTGGGGTGTGGGAGGGAGTGAGGAGTGTGGGCTCCGGCCAGGAGGTGCTTACCTCGGGTGGCTCCTGGTTGACGATGCAGTTGGGCTAAGGCAGACTCCCTGCCTGCCCTGGCCCTGCGCTGCTCCCAAAAATGGCCGGCACATACCTATGGCCCCTGGGGAGGGCAGGGGACTCCGCGCACTGCCTCTGCTTGCAGGCACCACCCCCAAAGCTCCCATTGGCCATCGTTCCCAGCCAATGGAAGCTGCGGAGTTGGTGCTGAGGGCAGGGGCAATGTGCAGAGATGCTTTTCCACCTCGCCCGCCTACCAGGGCCCACAGGGATGTGCTGGCTGCTTCCAGAAGCAACGTGGGGTCAGGGCAGGCAGGGAGCCTGCTTTAGCCCCGCTGTGCTGCCAGACTTTTAGTGGCCTAAAATCTCTCAGTTTGGCTTCAGTAACTGCCGGGAGATAGAACCTGATTCTGGGAGACTCCCAGTGAAACCAGGAGGGTTGGCAACCCTACTGGTTGCACCGTAAACATACCCTCCATTGCTGCACACAGCTCTGTGCACTTAACTCCTAATCTGCAGCACCCCCTGCTACTCTGGTCCTGGGATCGCATCCAGCTTTGCCAGTGCACCTCATTGCTCCTCATCAGCAGCCTCCATTCTTCCAGCCCCTCAAGTACACGCACCCAGAGCTCTGTGAAGTGTTCCCCTCCTAACCTACAGCCAGTCACGCCAAAGCCACCAGTGTCCTCCTTAAAGCAGCTTTAAATCCACCAAGCTGATCCCCATCACAGAATTCGGAGCTGAGGATTCCAGAAGGGGAAAGGCCCCAGGTGTGAGCTACCTGCACCACCTCCCAGGGTAATACATCCTGCATGGCTTTGTATGAGAGCCCAGACAGTGGCATATGGATGTCATGGGCACAAAACCCCATGGCCACATGCTGCTCATCTTACTCCACCCCACCTTCATCCAGCCTACTCAGATCACACGGCACTCTCAGCAATGTCCCGCTGAGCGTGTTTGAGAGGGGGCAGCTTCTGCTGGGGAATGGACGGCAGAAGGGAGGCCTCTGCCTGCCGCCCAGCCACAACACAGGCTGGCAGAAACAAAGGATCCACATAGGGCACAGAAGAGATCCAGAAAGAGACCAATGGCAAGGCAGGAGAGGGGAAGAGCTATAGTGAAGCCTGGTTGTTGTGTGAGTTGTAGCCCAATGCCGACAACAAAGATCTTAGGATTGAAGGCCAGAAGGGACCATAAGAACATCTAGTCTGACCTCCTGTATAGAACAGGCCACTCCATTTCACCCAGCTACCCCTGCGTTGAGCCCAATCACTTGGGTTTGGCTAAAGCATCTTCCAGAAAGGCATCAGGTCTTGATTTGCAGACATCAAATGATGGAGAATCCACCACTTCCTTTGGGAGTCTGTGCCAGTGGTTGATCACCCTCACTGTTAAAAAATTGTGCCTTACTTCTAACTTTGGAATTTGTCTGGCTTCAGTTTCCACCCATTGGTTCTTGTTCTGCCTTTCTTGGCTAGATTAACGAGCCCTGTAATATTGGTATTTGCTCCCTGAGAAGGTCCTGATATGCAGTGAAGTCCCCTCTCAATCTTCTCTTTGATAAACTAAACAGATTGAGCTCTCACTGTCAGGCATTTTTCCATACCTCAAATCATTTTGGTGGCTCTTTTTTGCACTCCCCCCTTCAAATTTTCCACACTCTTTTAAAATTGTGGACACTAGAACTGTATGCAGTTTCCAGCATCGGAGTTACCAATGCCATGTGCAGATATAAAATCACTGCCCTACTCCTACACGTCCAAGGATCACATCAGCCCTTTTTGCCACAGCATTGCACTGAGAGCTCATGGTGAGTTACTTATGACCCCCTCAACCCTTTGCAGTCACTGCTTTTCGGATACAGCCACCCATTCTGTAGGTGTGGCTGGCATTCCTTGTTCCAGATGGCCAACTTTACATCTGGCTGAATTAAAACACATTTTGTTTGAACAGGCCCAGTTTACCGAGCAATTCAGATCGCTCTGTAGGACTGCCCGTCCTCAACTTTGTTTATTGCTCTGCCTATCTTTGCATCATCCGCAAATTTTATCAGCTGTGATTTCACTTGATCACTCCCCACTGACAGCTACATCTTGAGACCTGTCAGTTAGCCAGTTCTTACTCCATTTAACATATGCTTTACTGACATTGGATAGTGCTAATTTTTCAATCAAAACATCAATGTGGGGGGAGGGATAGCTCACTGGTTTGAACACTGGCCTGTTAAACCCAGGGTTGTGAGTTCAATCCTTGAGGGGGCCATTTAGGGATCTGGGGCAAAAATTGGGGATTGGTCCTACTTTGAGCAGGGGGTTGGACTAGATGACCCCCTGAGGTCCCTTTCAACCCTTATATTCTATGATTCTAGAGTAAGTCAAAGGCCATACAAGAGTCTAAGTATATTACATCTATGCAGTTACCTTCCTCAACCAAACTCATAATCACCTCAACGAATTAAACCAAGACCTATTTTCCATAAAACCATATTGGCTGGTATTAATTATATTCCTCTCCTTTAATTCTTTATTAATTGAATCCCGTATCAATTTTTCCATTATTTTGCCTGGGACTGATGTCAAGCTAGTCAGCCTATAGCTATCTGGGTCATTCCACTTGCCCGTTTTGAATATTGGCACATTAGCACTCTTCCAGGTTTCTGGAGCTTCCCCAGTATTCCCAGACTTATTAAAAATTAACATCAGATATCTCCTCAGCCAACTCTTTTAGGACTCTTGGGTGCAAGTTATCCAAGCCTGCTTCTTTAAAAATGTTTATCCCTAGCAGATGTCTTTCAACATCCTCCTTGGTTACCAATGGACTGGAAATCATTCTCCTTCCCCAGACATCATTTTCATGTGCCACAAACACATAAACATGCTTCTTTCTTAATATAGAACAGAAATATTTACTGAACACATCTGCCTTTTCTGCATCATGATTAACAGTTTTACCATCTCCATCTAGTAATGGGTCTAAACCATTGTTAGGATTTCTTTTGTTCCTACACAAGAGTAGTTAGGTTGTCTTTAGCATATGGTGTATACGCAATGGGTTCTGGTGCTCGGAGATAGAAAAGGCAGGGCCACCACAGGCAAATGCAACCCACTGCAGGCTCTGTTGTCCCTGGCAGGATGTGAGTGACTCTTCCCACTGAAGTCATAGAATCATAGAATCATAGAATATCAGGGTTGGAAGGGACCCCAGAAGGTCATCTAGTCCAACCCCCTGCTCAAAGCAGGACCAAGTCCCAGTTAAATCATCCTAGCCAGGGCTTTGTCAAGCCTGACCTTAAAAACCTCTAAGGAAGGAGATTCTACCACCTCCCTAGGTAACGCATTCCAGTGTTTCACCACCCTCTTAGTGAAAAAGTTTTTCCTAATATCCACTCTAAACATCCCCCATTGCAACTTGAAAAGTGTAGAGGAGTCCCTCGTATCCTGCCCAGGAGATGGGTGGGCAGAGAACTGAGCCCCAGTGTGCTGTGTGGATCTGTCACAACAAGGCCTTCATGAGTGTGGCTCTCATTGGAGCACTGCAGGTGGGATCATGTGGGACCATGTCCTTGTTAAGCACCGTCATCCTGCGCACAACGGCTTGGGAGCAGGGTGGAGGGGTGCAATCACCACTGGCCCCACTGTGAGGATCAGGTTGCCACACTGGGTGGCTGACAGGTCTGCTCTGGTATGGCAACTCCGACACAGAGAGGTGCCAGACCCAGCAGGCTCAGCCCTAGGGGCCTCCCAGCCCATTCTCCAGTCTCCGTTCATGTAGATCAGCACTCCCTGAGTTTGGGGTATGAATTAACCCATGGGGAAACTCTGCTGAAACCACCAGTTGCACATGGTGTCCATCTGACAGTGTGCGCACCAGGCAGGTGCCATCAGAACAAGGAGACCAGAGGACCATGGGGCTTGGCAGGGAGCCTGAGACCAGAAAATGCCCCACAGGGCTGCCCCCCTTTGCTCCTCAGCCAGGACCCCTACTGCTCCTAACCCCCAGGAACAGCTGGAATCATACCTAGTGAATTAACTACAAACCACCGCCCCTTTGTTATTCAGGGGATGAGCCCAGCTATGACACTACGAGGTCATTGCCTCAGACTCTGGGACGCCCCCAAGTCACGTGCAGCAAGTGGCTGGGGCAGGGGAAGGAGGTGCCAGACTGAGATGAATACATCCACGCTGGCTTGGTGTTTGTGTCTCCTGGCCCTCTGGTCCAGGCTGGATCCCAGTGTGCCTTGACACACAGCAGGACTTTCTGATACACAGCAGCAGGTCAAGCGGGAGGCAGGCAGAAGGGACGGAGGGTGTGGGGGGCGACGTTCAGCACTTACCAAGGTCTCGATCATATTTGGCTTGTAGTTGCGAAGGGTCTTTGCAGCATAGAAAACATCCACCAAGTTGTGACACTTGATCATCTCCAGGATCATGGTAGAGGCACAAAATGTGCCGCTCCGACCACCCCCATTCCTAGAGGGAGACATACACGGAGTCAGTCAATGGAGAGCCAGCGCACAAGGAGACCCACAGAGCAGCTGCCCCAAGAGCAGCCTCACTAAACAGCAAACCAGCTGCAATGGCTGGCCCCTTTCCCTGGTGCCTTTCTCCTGAGGATCTGCTAGTGTTTGACAGGCTTTAGTGAATTAAGCTCTGTGATACCGGGAGGTAGGAAGTGGGGCATGGAGGGGCAAATGCCAGTGCTTTCAACTTGGGGGCCTTGAGAAGTGGCTTGATATTCAGATCACAGTGAGAGCTGCCAGCATGCAATCCCTCTGAAAATCAGGCCAGTTCCATTCAGGGTGACTAGTTGCAGGCACCCAGGTGTGCATCAGCACCTGCTGCAGCAGATAATACCTTCCCCTTTTCAGTAATAAAAGACGAGCTACTGTCCGAGTGAGGAGTTGGAGAAGCAAGTCAGGGAGCAAACGGATTCATTAGAGCCACACGTCACCAGGACTGGCCGGACACCCCGGAACGCCAAAGGATGAAATGGTTGAGCTACGGCCCAAACGATGCAATAGGCTCCTGTACCAGAGGGTTGGTGGGTAGCTAGAGTTGTAGCTAGTTTAATAAAAGGTATGAAGAGTGGTCCTGGAAATTTCAGAGGCGTGAACCCTCCTTCAGGCCTTCTGACCTTGTTTCCAAATCACCACAGTGTCTGAGCCCCTCATAATCTTTAATGTCTGAATCCTCAGGATGCCCCCTATGAGGTAGGATGGTGCTCTTATCCCCAGGGGATTGGGAACAGAGGCACAGAGACTAAGTGACTTTACCAAGTCTGGGGTACAGCAGGGAGTTGAACCCAGGCCAGCACTATAACCATGGACCATCCTGCCTCATCATCCTCCTGTTCTCCCTGCCATGGGCCTGTTAAGGAAGTCAAGTAGCTCTGGTGAGCGAGGCGAAGTATCGTCATGGATCAGAACCTGTCTCAGATGGAAGACAAGGGCTAGGAATTTTCATTCTGGCAGGGGGTTAGCAGTGGGGGACCCCTGGGGTCTGTGGTAGGAACCTCTCACTGAGAAGAGGGACCTCACTTTGCTGTCTCTGGCGTTTCGGAATGAATTTGAGGGTGGTTTCTTCCAGGAGCTGTTCACATCGCACGTTTCCTGGCTGGGCCCGCTCCCCTAGAACTCATGGGTGGTGGTCTGGGTTTTCCCTCTGCCAGGCTGGGCCTGACTGAACCTCTCACAAAGCAAAGCTGTGACCTGACACTGCCCCATTGTGATACTGACATTCTTCTAACTCCGAACTGAGCAAACCGGTTCACGTGTGGTGGGACGATCATTCCAAGGCTGTGGCCCCATACACCAAGACTTGTCAGAGGCACTACAACGAGGAAGGCTGGGGTCTTGCAGCTCATTGGGCCTGGACTCAGACAACTGGCTCAATTCCTGGCTCTGCCACAACTTCCTATGTAACTGGGGCACGTTCCTTTCTCTCTCCATGGCTCCGGTCCCCCTGCGTAAAATGGGGTGGATGATCCTGATCTCCCCCCCCCCTTTATCTGTGATGTCTATTTGGGGTAGTGGCTGTCCTCAGAACCAAGTGTATCGCTCACGTCCCATCGTTCTGCTTAGCGCCAAAAGCCACTGGGTACACCCTTTCTCCCCCTGCAAATGCATCAGCCTTGCCAGAGACACCGGCCACTGATTTATGAGGCTCCGCACCTTCCTCCTTGCCTTACTTCCTCTCTTACCTCCCGGTCTTCATCTTCTCAGAGCTCCGAGGGGGCGGGGAGCCGTATTTTACAAAGGACACTCTCAAATTATACTTAGGTTAATGAAGACGGATGAGGTTGTAATTAATTTTTGATTAAAAGCTCGCCTGCTGTCCCTGTCGATTTGAAAACTCATTATGCCCGGTGTCTGTGTGCGCACATGCCTGTATGCGTGCAAATGAATGGAGGACGGTTGAGAGCACTCAGAGTGAGAGCTCGGTAACCAGCCCTGCTGGAGAGCACATCACTGCAATCACTCAGCCGCTGCCTGCATCCCCTTCTCCTGAAAAGCCCAGCAGGCTCCCGGGGCCCTGCACAGCAGCTGGGATTGCTGCTCAACTCCACAGCGACGGGAGCAGCTTCCACTCTGGGTGCAGCGGGCCTGGACCTCAGCTGGTGTCCACTGAGCTCAACGGATTGACACCGATTTCTACCAGCTGAGCTCCTAGCCCAGCGAGGTCAGAGCTTTGGGCAGGTGTTTTTTAAATGCCTCAAAACTCACCACAGGGAGAAGAGGAAATCCAAGATGGCAGCTGCCAGGTCCCTGCTTGACGCTGCGCATGCACAGAACTGCATCAACGGTGGCTTGCTTAGAATACAGACTTCACGCCCAGGAGGGCCCTTGGGCAGCACTAAAAGCGGGTGGGCTGATGGGGGTCGCTTCCCTCTAGCTCTTTGGGCACGTGAGCTGGCGGGAGCCGCTGGCCACCAGCCCAGGTGAGCAGGCTGTTGTTCTCCAGGGACTACTCACAAGCAGTGCACGATTGTCCTCCCGTCGCCACTCTCCTCCTGCCACTTCTCCACTTGGGCCAGCAGGTGCAGGAACGACTTCTTGGAGTCTGGCGTGTCCCTGTACGCTGACCACCTCAGGTACTGGAAATGCCGGACCATCAGATGCCCTTCCTGCAACTAGAAGAGGCCCATTAGTGTGTGAGTACGGCCCCCTCCTAGATGTCCTGCTGGAAGGTCTGGTGGGGGCAAGGGGCAACTCAGGACATGTTAATGCTTGTGGAAGGGAGGTTTCACATGGGCAGGGCATAGGCAAGTGTCCATCCACTCACCCTCCCCGAATCTCTTGCTGTTCAGTCATCTCCCCAGCACCTCTGGTAGTGCATCTCAACCCTGATTTGCACTGCCCTGGCCATTCCAGTCACAACCCCCCAAACACACATGCAGCTCTGACAATGCACCTCAACCTAGTCTGTACCACCCCCTGCTATCCCTGTCCTGGGCTCCCCACAATGCCAATGCACCTCAGCCTAACCTGTAGCCCCGCCCCTAGCCCCATCCTGGACGCCCCACATAATACACCTCAGTCCTGCCACCATAAGTACTTGGCTGAGAGCACCTACATTTATTCATGCTTCGTTCACTGCAAACCTCTTGAAACAAGGCTATCTGGCCAGGGGGCGGAGAATGGTAAGAATGCTCTTTAATACCCTAGTAATCTAGTTAGCTTTGCAACCTAATGCAGTTAGAAGGCTCCAGGAGGAGATGGATTTATATGCACAAAGCTAAGTAAGCCTGGGCTTTAGCCAGATGGATGAGGGGCTCAGTTCTGACTCGGAAGATGAAAATATTCTGGGAATGAAACCTGGCTTGTGCAATGAAACACCAGGCCCAGCGCTCCACTTGGGATTGCTGTTTTCAGCCACAACTGTGTGGGGAGTTGAGGCGGGCGGGTGAAAGGGAAGGGAGAGAGAAATCTAAGGCAGGTTGTTGGATTCCCAGCAAACAGCACTGGATCTCTCGGGCCAGGATCCTAGATATCCAGGTGGGATGGAACCAGGCACCTGCTCTTAGTTCTAAAATCAGTGGGGCCAGAGAATTCCCACTCCCAGCACCCTGCAATACGGCAGTACAGGCTGATCTCACGTTTACCTCCCAAAGGACGGCACAGTGCTTGGCAAAATCAGATCAACGCAGGGTGCGCAGGGCTTGCTTTGCCCCCGCTGATGTACACACAGGGCCCAATTCTGCTCCCACTTACACAGATGTGAAGCTGAAACACCACCACTGACTTTGGGATTTACACCAAGGGCCAGGAGAGGATAATTTAGCCCACTAGGACCTGACTCTCATTCTCCTATCACACTGTGAGCAGCGTCACTATCACACACATACACCCCCCCCAATATCACAAGCATACCCACGCACATGGGTCCCAGTATCACACACACCACATAGAGCAGCATTACAATCATACACAGCCAATATCATACCTAGCTCAGCTTCACAGTTACATGTGCCCCTCCCACACACACTTTAGACATAACACCACCTGGAGCAGCACACACAACTACACCTTCACACAGTGCATTGCCACACGCACTCTCTCCCACTCCACACAACAGCACCCGGCAACCACCCTCAGACACACACAGCAGCAGCCACACAGTCCGATTTGATTCTCTAGTGTAAATGCTTTCCCATTAAAGCAGCCCAGGAAGGACTGCAGAGTTCCGGGGTTTGAAACAGCTTTGTCTAGTTCATGAAACAACTTTTGAAATCCCAGATAATCTGGGGAAGAGGTGACAATTCAGGAGGTCCTTTCTGCTGTCTGGATTGAAGATCCTAGCTCCTCATTCACCTGGGTTGCTTGTAAGTTCCGGAGAGGATCTGATGTTGACTTCCATGCTGTGACACCCTGACACCCCAATATTCACCACTGTCGTGTAATTAGGATGTGTTTTGTACAAAGTATGCCTTGTGAGGTATCATTCTAAAAGTCTGGATCTGCTAGACATTAATATCTCGTTGGAGTGTATGTGCTATTGACGTATGTGAAGTTATGAAGTTTGGCTCTGTGTGTGTTACTGAAACACATGAGGGTGAAAACACCCGCAAGCAGCCTTCAGGTACAACAGTCAAAAAGCCAAACAACATTGGTGGCTTGTTGAGGAAATGCACACAAGCACAAGGATTCATAGAATCACAGAAGATTAGGGTTGGAAGAGACCTCAGAAGGTCATCTAGTCCAACGCCCTGCTCAAGGCAGGATCAACCCCATCTAAATTGTTCCAGCCAGGGCTTTGTCAAGCCAGGCCTTAAAAACCTCTAAGGATGGAGATTCCACCACCTCCCTAGGTAACCCATTCCAGTGCTTCACCACGCTCCTAGTGAAATAGTGTTTCCTAATATACAACCTAGACCTCTCCCATTGCAACTTGAGACCATTGCTCCTTGTTCTGTCATCTGCCACCCCAGGAATTATGCACAATAGAAACCTCTCAGAGATAGCACTACACAATGGGAACTGTTGGACACAGCAAAAGAGCTTTCCAGAAAGTGGGAAGAAGATATAAAAGGGGGGAAATGACATCATGAGGGTACCTCACTCTCCCTATAACAACATACCTGGAAACACCTGAGGAACAAAGATTGAACTGGGGGAAGTGATGGTCCCAGGCTAAGGGATTTCTAGCCTGTGTATGAAAACCTGGGAAACCCAAGCTGCAAAGCAAAGGCAGCTTGTGCCTTAAGAATCTGCCAGCCTGTTTATCACTCAGGGTGAGAATCTGCTAATTCATATCCTACCTATCTAGTGTGTTAAGATCAGTTTGTGGTTTTGTTTATTTACCAGGTAATCTGCTTTGATCAGTTTTGCTATCCCTTATAATCACTTAAAATCTATCCTTTTTAGTTAATAAACTTATTTTATGTTTTAATCCAAACCAGTGTGCGTTTGACTAAGTGGCATGGGGAAAACCTCAGCTTGGTTACCACAAGTGTGCATGGTCCTCTTCACGTCGAGGGAGAGGCGGACCGGGTGTTACACCCATATACTAGACAGATTGGACCGGGGCAGGACAGTACTGCTCTGGGGTCCTAGGCTGGCAGGCTGGCAGTTAGAGAGCCCACATGTGACTGCAGCTCGGTATGTCCTTACCTGTGTGAAAGCTAGAGAAAGTGCAAGATTGGAGGGCTTTGCAACTTGTCACAGCAGCACAGTGTGAGAGGGAGCCCACTGGTGGGCTGGTGGGTCAGAGGGCTCAGTGGTACCCCAGTTCCAGGTGGCACCCTGGGGGGAACCCATCACACATGCCATTTACCTTCCCTCGCTGGTCAGTTTCCACTGCGGCAGCACTGCTAATGACCAGCCTGCAGTTATTCTGGAAGTCACCTGCCAGACAGGTGCTGGTGGGGAGTGGACATTTTGCTGGCATATGGTACCCATTAAAAATAGCCCGAGGCTACAGCAAAGGAAGGAGCCTGAGGGTCAGGGGCTGTCTCTGTGCTGATTCAGTTATGCAGGACAGCAAGCGGAGAAATCAAAATGCAACTGAAGAACCCAAGCCCGTCAGGCAAGCTCGGCTCTGACATCAAAGTTAGAGGCTAAATGAGGTCTGGGCTTGCTCCAAACCATTGTTAAGTGCTAGCGATGGGCAGACCTCTAAATGATTCCATTCAGACATGCTCCGGAAAGCATGGATGCTTCCCTGAAACTTATCCAGACCTCTTGGGTCTGAGATTTAGGACAGAAATCTGGCCAGAACAGGCCTCCTTACAGGATCTCAGCCTTTCCACTTCGAGGTGGACTCCAGAAATGCAAGGGGGGAAAGTGAAAAATATTGAGGAGAGGGGGGAAAAGGGGAGCAAACATCTTCAGGTGGCAAAAATAAAAAGGGTTAGGATCCATTCTGAGGTGTGGTCGAAGGTCCTGTTCAGTTCTCCTACGAACTGCCAGACCAGATTGATCCTACAGCCATTTAATGCACTAGCCTGTCTCCAGCCATGGCCAGTACTGGACGCTTTGGAGGAAAGTGCAAGAAACCACATAATGTGCAATTATGGAATAATCCCCACACAGGGGAAGGTTATTCCTAAATTCTGGTAGTTCACCCATCACAAATTTTAATGTAGCCATAGGTAAATCTTGCTCTATGTAGGTCTATGATAAGTATATCTAGTTGTCACCTAGCGCTTTTCATCAGAATATCTCAAAGCACTTTACAAAGGAGGTCAGCATTATTATCCCCATTTTGCAGAAGGGGAAACTGAGGCACAGGACTGTGATGTGACATACCTAAAGTTCCCCAGCAGGCCAGTGGAGAGCCAGGAGCAGAACTCGGACCTCGTGAGTCCCACCTTATCCACACTAAGCAACAATGCTTCCCTTAGTAGCAGCCACAGGGTCTTCTGCCTGTCCATCTACTGACCTCCTCTGTCTGACTCTGGCGCGCCAATCAGCATAGTGCCTGGGAATGTGATGCCAGCTCTGCCCTGTCTACTCTAGATTAGTTCTGAACCTTTGCAGAAGTAAAACCCCTTCCTTGAAGAACCCCTCCCCCTACCACCACCACACACAGTGTGTAGCCAATCCAAGGAGCAACGCATGTGCAGTGAAAAACTCCCTCCTGACCGCCAGAAAGGGAAACCCTGTGCTGGCCAACAGCCCTTTCACGTATCAGACTCCAGACAGCCAGGTAGGGATGGCAAAGATTTCTCCTGCTGCACCTCTATGCTTCTCCCGGGATCACGCCCCACCTGCCAACTGCTCTGTCCAGTGACCTCACACAGCACAAGGGCTAGTGCTATGGGAACCTCTGGCAAGTTTAAAGATTCCACTCCTGCCCCCTCTTTGTGGCCTGCTCTCCCAGTTAAATACACCCATTCGTCTCAATTTCCTCTCAGGAAGGTCTTGTCCCTCCCCCACTTCCATTCCTTGCCCTTCATGTCACTGTATTTTCCTTCACGTAAGGGTGACCAGAACTGGCGAGGTGCACTGTGAAAGCGACATGAAGCATGTTAAAGCCCTGCAGTCTTTTTCTCAGCCTAGCAGGAAAGCCACTCTGTTCTGCTGGTACCAATGATTCTGGGGGCTCTCAGTCTCTACAGTACGGCATAAGCTGACCACCAGCTGGGGCCAGAATGCACAGACATGGGTCTGAGTTCAGATGCAAACTCTCCACTTTTAAATTACTTTTATCCCCTTTAAGGCCCTTTACAGAGCAATGTCAAGTGGTTAAGGGCTTATCTACACAAACAGGTCATGGCAAGCGGGGTGTGCATCTACACTAGCCTGCCATGCTCTGACTGTGTGCACCCCGCTGATGCGCGTGCACGCACGCACACACACACAAACACGCACTCTGCTCTCTTTGAAATAGGACTAGTTCGAAGCGCATTAACAAACAGTTCATGAACGTCAGCCGGGCGCACATGACAGTTGGGAGAGTGTGGGGTCGATTCACATCCCAGCTTGCAGTGAACTACATGTTCATGTTCATCAACCCGTAGTGTAAATGAGAATCAGACCCTTTGGGTCTGGGATTCTGGCCTGAGTCCTGCTCTGGTACTGCAAAAGTAGCCTGTTGTGATCATTGTGAATCCCCCAGCGCTGGCTACATTCAGAGAGACGCTCCTAGTCCAGTGCACCATGGGAATGAAAGTTCCTCCCTTCCTGGTTAAGGGTCTGATGCAGCTCCCACTGAAACAAATGGGCGTTTGGCCAGGAGTGGGACTGGCTTCTAAGTTTGATTCCAGTCTGAAGCCCACTTCTGTTTGAACAGAACAGCTGCAAGGAGATAGACACTCCAGAAGGCGTTGGCTCGTTTCCATGAGGGACGCTTTGTCAGCAGGAGTGGGCTGAAGGGTCAGGGGGTGCTTATGTAACTATCAGGGTAATTTGGGAGAAGTCTCGTGGCAGGATGCCACGCCACCAGCTAAGGGATCATTTAACCCAGTATTCAAGTGAAATTAACCAGCTACATAAGGCTGCTCTCTGGGGGGGTAGGGGTGGGGTAATCCTAAGGGCAGCATTTCTGGGGTTGGATGTCCACATGGCCTCTGGATTTGCCTTCTCCTCCTCTTTTTTGTGCTCTTGAAAACACAGTGAATATCCTCACACAGTTGGTAAAGCTGGGTTGACTCCAGCATCCAGCTGGTGCAGTCTCTGCAATCACTCAGGAGCCACATGAGCTCCCTCCCCTGCTGCAGGGTACAGCCTGGAGCTCCTGGCTGAGCGACCATCTTAGAAAGGTGAATATCTTTAGATCAGCTAACACCCACCTCCCACCCCCCCCCACCCAATATGGCATCCTGGCATGACAACCAGATGCACCCCCCCTCCTCACCCGTGTGATGTTCTGCACCCGGAAGAGGTGAGCAACGAAATCCTCATCAGCTGATCGGGAAACATACTCCACTTCTATCGGTCCGTACTGCTGGAGCCCTGGCTCAGGCCAGTACTGTAAACAGGGCTACAGAGAGAGGAGATAGAAACAACTGTGTGTGACATGCAGGCATGCGCGGCAGAGGGCATCACGCAGGGGCATGGGGCACCATTCAGGGGTGTGGGACAGAGGGTGCTGCATAGGGACATGTGACTCTGGCACGTGACCTGGGGGCACAGTGCAAGATCCCCAGGCAGGAAGGAATGACACCGGACACCAGGTGGGGGACACGACACAAGGATGCTTAGCACAGGGCACATGAGAAAGGCCACGGCATGCAAACACTGCCCATGCTATCCACAGCACATTGCTGGATGGAGCTGACCTTTCTATACTGACAGGTCAAAGGTCAGAACCTGCCCTCAGTTACACCCATGTGGCCCTCTCCAGACGTCAGCTGAGCAGAAGCCTGTGAGGGGTGGGGTCACCCAGCACTGACCGGTGCCAGATGGAGCAAGGTTAGTCCCGTATCTGGTCCCACCTTGGTGTGGTGGGACTGATCCGGCACTCCACTGGCTTCAGTGGAAGTATGGGCAGGAGGACAGGAGGGCCAGGCCCTGAGTGATGGCTGTGTGTCATGTTGGATTTTATCTCCCTGAAATCAAAGGGAGCTTTGCCGTGGACTGTATTGGGGCTGACTCCAGGTATCTGCCACTCGTGTAGACACACCTGAGCTGGCTTTGACCTAGCTAGCATGGGTCCTAGAGCAGCAAAGCTGAATCATCACAGGCTGCCTGAAAGCCTGGGTATGAGCTTGGGCAGCTAGCTTGGGCTGCCTCAACTTCCCTATTGTTTCTCGAGCTCGCGAGCTCTAAGCTAGCTCCGGTATCTCTCCATGTGCTGCAGCCTCACCTCTGACCGCAATGTGGACATCAGATAAAACCCTTCCCAGATCCTTGGCCACCCTCTTCAGTTCTGCACCTCCTCCCATGATGGGGAAAAGCAGAAACCTCAGAAACCACCACAATGGCCAGGCAGGGCAGATGTTCTGGGGGGGACTGACTGCTGGCAAGGCCGCCTGGCATTGTTCTCTCTCACGCTCAGGAGCACACGTGATGTATTGCTCAATCCGAGGGTCGTGGATGCGATTGTTTTCACACCACGCCAGCTGGGAAGCCGGCATCAGTACAAAATATGCGATGTTTGTGACTGCACTTTAAAAAAACATTTAGCGTTTCAGGCTGGCCGACGGCCTGGGCCTAACTGCATGGCAAATGTATTTGAGAAATAATTGGTTATTAATAGGGGCTATCAATCTCCGTGATCTCTAAGCCTTCTAGACATAGAGCTATAATTTGGATATTAAAACTTCCTTCAGCAAGGCATAGTTCAAGCGAAGGATTTACCCTCTAAGTCACCTCTCAAAGCTGCCTGCTGTAAAGGCTGATTTATTAGCTGTTGGTCTTAAACTGGTAAAAATATAAAAGCCAGCTACATATTGTCACATGGACACCACTGAAGGATGACCATCCTGAGAGATTGCAGAGGGGCGTAAGGAAGGAATATGGCAGGTAGAATGCACCAGGGGAAGGTACACGCTGCAACCTGGCCCTGCGCACCCTGGAGACTGGGCTGGCCCTTGCTCAAAGGAGAGGGGACAATATGGGAGAGCTGTTGGCAATGCAGGGCTGAAATGGGGAGCAAAGCGGGGGGGGGAGGGAGAAGGGGAAGTTTGGGAGTCGGCAATGCAGCAGGTGCAATGGGCAACCCCAGTGATGCTGCAGGGCAGGGCTCAGCCAGGGAGTGGGGCACAAGCAAGCAGGGAAGCCCCATGATGCAGCAAAGGGTTGAAATGAGGAACAAAGCACAGGGGGAGACATATAGGCCTGCAGGGCTGAGCTAGGAACTTGTACCCAAGGGAGCCATGAGGTGCTGGGAATGAAGCAAAGGGAGGAGATGGGGAAACAGAAATTCTGTCCGCACTCCTGACCCAGTCCCTCCCTAACGTCATGCCTGGAATTGCTCTGGCTTTGGAACAGAATGGCATTACGGACTACGACTGCAGAAGCCAGGCCTTGATGGGACGGTGGAGGAGGGATTAACTCCGTAATAAGTCAGTGTCTTTAGAGGGCCAGATTTGGAAACGTGAGCTCACATTTCCCCCATAATGCATGTGCACACATGTAAATGTAATTGCACATGCAAAATACACTGTCGTACACACAAGTCCCTGTCCTCGGCCACAGGCATTTTTGCAGGCACTAATGTCTACAAATCTTCCCTGCTGTATGCTGACCCCTGCAGGTGAAAAAAGAAGACTGAGTTGGGACGGGGATCAATTTAAGGGTATGGAACAGCTTCCGTTGAGGAGAGATTAAAAAGGCTGGGACTGTTCATCTTAGCAAAGAGACGACTTAGGGGGATATGATCGAGGTCTATAAAATTATGACTGGTGTGGAGAAAGTAAATAGGGAAGTGTTATTTACTCCTTCTCATAACACAAGAACCAGGGGTCACCCAATGAAATTAATAGGCAGCAGGTTTAAAACAAACATATGGAAATACTTCTTCACACAACACACAGTCAACCTGCGGAACTCATTGCCAGGGGATGTTGTGGAGATGAAAAGCATAACTGGGTTCAAAAAAGAATTAGAGAAGCTCTTGGAGGATAGGTCCATCAATGGCTATTAGCCAAGATGGTCAGGGACACAAGCCCATGCTCTGGGTGTCCCTAAGCATGTGACTGCCAGAAACTGGCAGTAGACAACAAGAGATGGATCACTTGACAATTGCCCTCTGAAGCATTTGGCACTGGCGGAAGACAGACACTGGACTAGATGGACCATTGGTCTGACCCACCATGGCCGTTCCAAGGGCTCAATACTGCAATGTGCCAAGTGTCTGCAGCTCAGAGAAAACCGTTGGTGGCAGCATGGGGCAGGGCACTGGATCAGAAGACCTGGGTTCTATCCCAGGCTCTGCCACTGACCTGCTGGGTGACTTTGGGAAAGTCACTTCCCCCCTTTCTGTGCCTCAGTTTCCCCATCTGTAAAATGGAGATATGATACTCACCCACCTTTGTAAAGCATTTCAAGGTCCAGAGATTAAAAGTGCTCTATCAGAGCCAAGTATTAGCATTAGTAGTGCTGAGATTAACCTCTCTGTCACCCCGCCTCCTCTCCAGCAGGGAGATTCAGAGTAGGCTGAAGAATGGGGCTAGCCAGAACATTTGATTTCCTAGATGTGAGAACTCCCTCACCCCTCCCCTTCTAGTAAGGGATCACTCCCTGCAGTCTGTTCTGCAGCGCACTGTTCCTCCAGTACTCACAGGTCCTAAGAGTGATGGAATCCCCAACCCTTAGGAAACTAGATCACAAATTCTTTGGGAAAGGGACCAGCCTTTTGTTCACACAGCACCTAACACCTAGGCCATCACTGGGGCTCCGAGGTGCTACTGCACTACAAACAATTAATAATATTTCACCACTATTCCCCTTCCTTAGGAAACTAACCCAGCTTCAGAGATTCTCCTGCCAGGATCAACCTTGGTGTTCATAGAATCATAGAATATCAGGGTTGGAAGAGACCTCAGGGGGTCATCTAGTCCAACCCCCTGCTCAAAGCAGGACCAATCCCCAACTAAATCATCCCAGCCTACTTGTGTTCTACTTCTACTTAATTTCAGGTCACATTAACGTCACCCCACAAGGACCCTGTGGATGCAGTGTCCCGCTTCAGAGAAAAAATAGGAACATTGTATACTATAGAATACATAATATATAGCTATATATAATAGAGAGAGAGAGAGAGATGATTAGGTATAGAAATAGAGAGAGATTATCGACCTATTGACCTATAAATATTTTACCTGCCTATTTAGCTCAGCGCAAGTGTCAAACAAAGGAAAGTAGAACTTCATTTGGGACCATTTACTCCATTCATCTGCCTATTTCCTGTGAACATTACAACTGCAGTTTTGGGTCATTTACATTAAGTGTCTGATTTCAACTCATAAAACAATCCGGTTAATGAAGTCTTTTCCAGACATCCATTAAGAGTCTATAATGCTAATTTTATGTAAAAATCCCGTTAGTTTCCTTGTCGAATTAACATTACAGACCTATAATGGGCTCTTAAATCTGCTCTGGCCTCAGCAGGAATGTTCTAGGAATCCCTGTAGGGGTTGGTACACCGTGAGAGGCCTGGAATAGTTCAAACACTGCCTTTTATCCCAAGGGTACTATTTGGTCCCCTCTCTACGGTGGATATGTAATGGATAGCAAGTCCCACCTGGCATGGCAAATTCATAGTGTTAAACCCACGGGAAGGTCGCTATTAGAGAGTATCGATTTAAAAAGCAACATTTGCAGCCCTCAAAAGTTCTTGGTAGAATTACAGGGGTGCGTAGGGATTGGAATACGGCCTCCTCTGGGGTGGAACAGCTGGCTGACAGTGCACAAGAACACCACCCAACAGCTGAGGGTAGGGAATGAAGAAGAAAGCCATATCTCATTAAAGGAGAAGAGTGGTCTTGTGTGTAATGCTTTAGAATGGATGTCAGCACTCAGCTAATTTCCCAGCTTTGCCACAGACCACTGAATCTCTCTGTGCTTTAGTGCCCCGTCTATAAAATGAGGATAAATGCAGTTCCTTTCTTGCACCCTTCACCTGGTCTGTTCAGCTTGTGTGCTCTTCGGGGGCCTTACCATGTGTGTATGCCCTGTCTAAAACAACAAGGCCCTGATCTTGGCTGGGGTGCTGTAATACCAATGTAATATGATGGCTAAGGAAGTGCCAGATTCCCCATTCCCCCAGGCTGATTCACTGAGGAGAGCTGCTTGCTGCTATACCCAGCTCATGGGTTTAGGCTTTAGCTTCTCTATGCTGTGTGCTGCATAGGGAAGCTGACCAGCTAGCTCTGTGCAGCAGGTAACGTGTTGCAGAAAGCATCAGGTTTTGGATAGGCCGGGCCCAGGGAGGCAGGCTAAAGGCCTTCATTTAGGAGCTAGTGGTCCTAGGTGTAATCCTCGCTAGTGACCCACTGTGGGACAGGGGAAGGTTACACCAACAATAACAACTAACACGGTAGTGGTGTTTCGGTGGGAGGAATGCAATGACCCAGGCCCACAGAAACCCAGACTCGGTGCCAGGAGAAGTGCCGCAAGGGTCAGCGGCAGGGCCAGGGGACACACGTCAGTGCCACTTACCCAGGCAGAATTGGACTGGTTGAGCTGGTTGAGCATGACGATGGAGGTGCAGCCGTAGTCGTACACCAGTCTCCAGAAATCCGTGGTGGTGTTCTGCAGAGGGTGCAGGGTGACGATGAAGGCCGCGCTCTTGGTGTAGCTCTGAAGGGGAGCAAGCACAGAGTGGAGAGGACCAGTGAGCTCCTTAAAGCAACACAGCCCTCCAGAGCACAGTGGGGTGGGAGTAGAAGTAACAGACCCCCTCCCCCAAAGAGCTAAAGGGGAAGGATGGGTTGGTGGCTAAGGCTCTGGACTGAGACGCCAGAGATCAGTCCCCAGCTCTACTGCAAGTTCCTTGCACCTCCCAGACTAAACTTCGAACCGAGATCTGTCGTAGGAAAGCCCCGGCAAATAATAATGTCATCTCAAAGGCCTGATCCTCTGATTCAATTCACTGATGGGACTCTACTGATCGCAGTGGGCATCGGACAAGGCCTTAAACCCCCCGTGCAGTGAACAGTGCAGTGTGCTGCATAGGGAAGCCGAACAGCTCTGTGCAGCAGGTAGCATGATGCAGAGCACATTGGTTTTTGGACAGGGCTGCAAAATCCGGGCCCTGTGAGGCAGGCTGCAGGAGAATGGAGGGAATGTTCCAACTGTGCCTTTTGCCCTGCAGTATCAGTAGGAAAAGAAAAACAAGCCCATTGGATCCTTGTGACAACCTGAGAAGTCCCTAGCCCTGATTCCCCCCTTTGCCTACACTGGTGTAAATCAGGAGTAGCTCCATGGAAGCCAAGGGAGCTACACAGTGTGAAACTGGTGCAAGGAAGAAGAGAATGAGACCCACTGGATTCCAGCTGGGCTTGTCTGAAACAACTGCTCAGGGGACCAAGAAAACTCAGCAACGTAACAGAGCAGGGTGTTCTCGTAAAGTGGAGCAGAGCTATACTCAAAGGCCTGACTCTGATCTCACCTACATTTGGTCTGCATTGCTTTAACGCCACTGACTTCAATGGAGACACTCCTGATTTAAACCAGAGCGTGGGAGAGCAGAATCAGGACTGAAAGGTTTGCACATATTGGAGGGTGGTCTCCGACGACAGAAGGTTGCCCAATCAGGATGGCTTCTTGTACAGGTAAATCAGCAAATGGGGCCAGACCCTCAGCTGATGTCAATCAGGAGGCTCTATGGACTTCAGTGGAGCTGTGCTGATTTACACCACCAGCTGGAGATCTGGCCCAAGGACCTGCTTTCTCTACTCTGTCAAGTTTCTGCTCAGCACTTTAGGGGCACCTGGGAACCTGACTCTCAGGGCAGATCTGAGCCCTGGCAAGGGTTGCTCACATCCGCTGGCGATACTCCCAAGGGACTGCTGGCAGCTGGGCATAGCGAAGTACGGCACACGATGGGTGCCACTCTCCCTTGCGCCTGCCTGCCCCGACACATACACACATCTTACAAGGACCATGTGAAAGTGTTGGGGGTGGTGCAGGAACCGGGCAGGGTGGCTCTGTGCCAGCTGGGAGTTCTGCCAGGCCAGGGGCATTCTCAGTGACCAGCTCCACTTTCGGGCCCCTTCACATCACTCAGGGGGCAACACAGGGGCATGAACGCACTGAAGAACCAGGAGTGAGGAGCCTGATTCAGATCCCCTTCATGCTGGTGTAAATCAGGAGTAATACCCACTACGTTAACAGTGGGACACAAGTGCAAGCGACATGAGGAAGAGGCCCAAGACACCCATGGTCCTTGTCCTATTTCAGGGCTTGGCCCTGGCAAGCTGAATGCTTTAAAAATGCATCTTTATGTTATCTCAGCACTTTGACATCCCTTGGGGGAGAAGACACACTTCTCACCCTCAGATCTCTCAAACATAGAGCTTTATCCATCTTGCTGCAGGGGGGTGGGGATCACCTCTAATCCAAGCACAAACCCAAGAAATGTCAGCGCCGTGGATTTTTTTCCCCCAGAAAGTTACATGCTCCACGTAAGAGGGGCGCAGAACAAAAGTGCCTCTCAGTTTTACTCCCCCGAGGCGTAATCTCTCTGGGGGTGAAGGGAAGCTTAGAGGCAAGACACCTCTGTGGCTTTGCTACTTGCAAACATTTTCTTAGGGTAAAAAAAAGACAGCATGAAAGACCCCTCTCCAAAGGAAATTGTGCTGCTTGTTAACACTTTAAAAGCAACAAGGGTTTTTAGGGGCACCTGAAGAGAGAGAGGACAGATAGTGGAGTGTTTGCTGGTTCTCCACCCCCACTAAAGGACTCCTGAAACAACACTCGGCGCACAAGTGACAAATTCTCTGCGCTCACAGAATGTCTTCACGCCTTTGCCTGGAAAAACAAGGCTCAAGGAGAAATCCAATCTCCCTGCTCCCCCAGGGGATTTGGGTTTGATTAACATCAGCTGCCTTAAACCCAGGGTGAGTTTTCAAAAACGGAGGGAGGAGATAATAATTTCAGAAATGGACCTTTGGACTAAAACAGCTTTCTTAAAATGAGTCCTTTTAAACCAGTGTTTCTCACACCCGACCCAAAAGGGGGTTGCAAGACTCTTGTTGGAGGGTGTTGGGAGCGGCAGCGGCTGCTGGCCGGATGTCCAACTCCGCAGGCAGCCCTGCTGCCAGCAGCAGCATAGAAATAACGGTGGCATGGTTGTCACTTTTTGGGGGGTTGTTACAGCCTGAAATGTTTTCAAAGGGAGTTCCAGCAAAAAAAGTTTGAGAAGCCCCGCTCTAAAAAATAGAAAAGCAAACCAAATGCCCACAACGAGACACGGAGAGAAAGAGAGCATGGAGCTTGTAGGGAAAGGAAATCATTGTGTAAATTCCCGCCTACTGTCCTCTGACTGCAAGTCACTAGCCTGATTACACCTGTAGCAAAAGCTGAGGGATCCCAGAAACCAGGAGCTGTGTCGGGCAGAAGGGAAGAGGTTTCAGCTAATGAACGTGTCGTACATTTCCACAGTGCCCAAGGATTCCATACTGCATAAACAAGTCGGAGTCTTTCACCTGCTGCTGGCATGGAGCCATTTAACTGGGCACAGAAACACTAAAAACGAGACTTTCTGCTTCTAGGCCTTTTCTGTGCCTACCCAAGCATGTGGCTAATTCCACTAAAATCAATGGGATGACTCATGCTTAAAGTTAAGTACATGCTTAAGCACCTTGTTGGATCAGGGCTATCTAGCTCCATCCAGGGTACTGCTTAGCTTCAAGGATGATGCAATATGGAGCTTTTTCATTCTAGTTCACACCAGTCTAGTCCTACCTAGGCTAGTAGCAGCTGAGAGCTGGGACCGTTTGAAGACTGTGGCTCAGCATAGTGGAGGAAACAGTATCCAAATGAATGAAAACTCAGGAGTGCCTTGTGGTTAAGGCTGAATTTCGCCACTAATAATGAGTGTAAATATAAGATTAGCTGTTACGGGGCTGAGACAGGATAAACCTCATGACAGTAGTTACCGGGCATCTGGTAGAGCTGCGTGGAGAAAGTCATTCTGTTTTGTGGAGGATTTTGATATTTCGAGAGCTGGTTACCATTGTGATAGAGAGTGAAAAACAAACATTTTTAAATTCTCCATGAAGGGGAATGGAGCTGTGGATCTTGGGAGCCCTGGGGTTCCTGATGTCAGGACAGTCCGCCTGGTTGGCTGCCCCAGAGCTGCAGACCTGGAAGGTTTCTTGGGCTGGCTGCCATGGGAACTCAGTTGAAATTGAAATGTTTCAAGTTCAATTAATCATGAAATTCTGATGAAAAATGTGTCCCACTGGGATTTTTCTGGCCACCTCTAATATTTAGGGAATTTTGTTAAATGCTAATATAGCCCCAGATCCTCAGCTGGGATAAAAATCAACACAGCTCCATGGAAGACAATAGATTTGGGGGTCATGGTGGACAATCAGCTGAACATGAGTTCCCAGAATGACGCTGTGGCCAAAAGAGCTAGGGTAATCATGAGATGCATAAACAGTGAAATCTCGAATAAGAGCACAGAGGTTATTTTACCTCTGGGTTTGGCACTGGTGCCACCATTGCAAGTATCCTGTGTCTGGTTCTGTTGCCCACAATTCAAGAAGGATGTTGATAAATTGGAGAGCATTCAGAGAAGAACCATGAGAATGATTAAAGGATTGGAAAACCTGCCTTATGGTGATAGACTCAAGAAACTCAATCTACTTAGCGTAACAAAGAGAAGGCTAAGGGATGACTTGATTATAGTCTTTAAGTACCTACATAGAGAAGAAATATTTAATAATATTCTAATATTCTAAAACAGTGGTCCCCAAACTTTTTATTTGTCCCCCCCCTTACCAGTAATGGAATCAATCTGTGCCCCCCAGGAGCCACTGTCAGGAGCCAGGGACCTGGGGCCAGGAGCCAAGCCATGCCCAGGGCTGCAGCTGGGGGCTGAGCCATGCTGGGACCAGGGACTGGGAGTGGAGCCATGGTCAGGGCCGGGAGCCAGGGACCAAGGCTGGGGCCAGAGTGGAGCTAGAGGCAGAGTGGGGCTGGGTGGTGCTCCCTCCCCACTCCCCATGGGGGCTGGCCCAGACCCCACCACGCCCCCCTGACCACGCCTCCCTGAACGTTCCTCCATGCCCTCCCAGGGAGGTGCGCCCCACAGTTTGAGGACCACTGTTGTAAAATCTCTGCTCTAGGGACTTTTGGGGGGAAGTTCTTTGGCCTGGATGATCACAACGGTCCCTTCTGGCCTTGGAATCCATGAATCTCTGCCTGAGGGTCAGAACAGGCGCAATCACGGCTCTCTTCTCCCACAATTGCCAACAGCTTTCTCATTTCTCGTCGGCGTCGCGATCTAAATAACAGCAACATTAGCTCTCGCTGCTCCTGAGCAGCCGCTTGTGCACTGAACACACACCCCCACGCCCCCAAATGCATCTCTCTCAAGACGCAAGCTCCTCTTTCTGCCTCCTTGAAGGAGCCTTAATTTGCCAAGCGACATGCTAGACGCCAAGTACCTTGCGAGATGGCGGCTGTTCATTATCCACTTTCCCACCTCATTACCGCCTCCCGGGGACTCGCTGTGTCCCCGGGAAGGAACACCTCGGCAGCATTCACTTTCAATATTGCCTGCTCCTTCCTTTGGCTGCTCTTTTGTTAGACACATTTGCAACACTTCAGCTTGTGCTGTGGCAAGTGACTTCTGTGCATAATGGATTTCCTTCCAAGGCCTGAGAAAAGGGGGGAAAAAAACCCCTTCCAAGTTTCTTTTCTCATACGTATGTCACCAACTCATCTTGTGTGCTAACAGAGTGACACTCTTCCATGCTATGGGTGCAAACCAAGGGGGCAGCACTTGTTGCAAATGTGTCGGCTTTCCCCTTTTGTTCCAGTTGCTCATGGAGTTGGATCGCTACTTGTAGGAATTCACATAATAGTTTGGGCCACTTGTGAAATCTGTCGGCGAGAGGCAGCAGCCATTTCATCACCATAGAATGAAAGAGACTGGTTATGACATTGGACTGAGGCTCAGGAGATCTGGATTCAACTCCCAGTTCTGCCACAACTCCATACAAGACCTCAGGAAGTCACTGAATGTCTCAGCGCAGCAAAACTCATCTGTCACGTGAGGATGATATTTGCTTTCACCCAGCCGTTGTCTGTCTTGCCTGTTTAACTTGTAACGCTCTTCATAGGCCTCACATGTGTCTGTCCAGAGCCTGCTGCAATGGGGCCTTGATCTAGTTTGGGTCTTTTGGTGCTACTGGAATTCCACTAAATATGGTAAATAAAATAATCTATTAAACAGAATCTAAATTCCTAGTTCTCATTGAACACACTCAGACAGCTCAAGCCTTCTCATAAGTATAAATCAAACAGAAACTGGTTTTCCACTTGTGAGGTAACTCACTTCTCTTCATGTGTTAGTATATTTATGCCTGCATCTGTAATTTTCACTCCATACATCTGAAGAACTGGGTTTTTTACCCACGAAAGCTTATGCCCAAATAAATCTGTTAGTCTTTAAGGTGCCACTGGACTCCTTGTTGCTCTTAAAAGAGAAAATGTTATTCCCCTGGAGCCCAGCCCGTGGGGTCCAGTGAGTCCTCTAGCAGCTGTATGATAATGCCTCCACTTAACAGATGCTCTCTTTTATCTAGTCATCTCTCTCTTGCATAGCTCTTTGTGGTGCAGTGCCAGGTTGTTCCTTTATCCCCATGAAATGAATTGATCTTAATCCACATCCCAATGTACAGGTATCAGGCTCACAAAATCCAGCATCCCATTCCATATTACCTGCCCCCCTCAGCAGCAAGGCCAAGGAGAAAGGCTGGCCCAGAGGTTAGGGTACTAGCTGGAGACTTGGGTTCAAGTTCTTGCTCTGCCACAGACTTCCTGCATGATCTTGGGCAAATCACTTAAGAGCTCTGTGCCTCGGTTTCCCATCTGTCTCACGGGGATGATAGCACTGCCCTGCCTCCCAGGGGTAAACTGTTCAGATACTACAGCAAGAGAGGCAATATAAGAACCAGAGACAGCAAATGCTGAATTGAGCCCTAAGTCTGCCAGACTCATTTCAACACCGGAAACGCCACAGCGCTCAGTGCTTAAAGTGTCACAGGGATCAGTGTTATGTCCAAACTTACTAGGACAGACAGACTGAGCTGACCGACCTTCAACAGCCCTTAAAGAACATGACATTTCTTAACAACAACAAAAATAGATGACGACGATAAGGGGTTTAATCCTTCACCACGAATAAGAACATAAGAACGGCCATACTGGGTCAGAGCAAAGGTCCATCTGACCCAGTTCCTGTCTTCCGACAGTGGCCAATGCCAGGAGCCCCAGAGGGAATGAACAGAACAGGTAATCAGATGATCCATCCTGTTGCCCATTCCCAGCTTCAGGCAAACAGAAGCTAGGGACACCATCCCTGTCCATCCAGGCTAATAGCAATTGATGGACCTATCCTCCAGATCGGATCCAAAGAGCTTTGCATTCAGCAAAGTGTAAACGAAATTCTGTTCTCTGACCCAGGCTGTTCTTGAAGCAGAGATCCAGTGAGAGAGGCCTGGTGATACAAGAAAAACAAAACAACATAAAACAAAGCTCGCTGCGTGTGTTAGCCAAAGGTGTAAGCTTCCCCAGAACAGATGGCTGTTGCTACAGAGCCATTCATAGCGACTGCCTCTGGTTTATGAAGTGATTCTGCTGTAAGTGAAAGAAGATAACAGGGAGACAAGATCTGTATGAAGACATAACGTGATAAACTGCCCACGGGATGAAAATCGCAGAGCTCAGCTGGTATGCACCAGGCCCCTGACGTAATCAGGAGTGCTACAGGAGTCCAGGGGCGGGGGGGGGGGGACGCTGGTCTTAGGGAATGCACCATGCGATGGGAGTTGATTCATTGCTGCATGGATGTGAAAATGCCCTACTTGGTCTGAAGAAAGAAAAGCGGTTTCAGTGATAAATGACCCATCTCTTCACGCTATAGGCAGCGTGCTCAGAGCTTCCAGGCTTCTGCATCCTTTCTACTTCATTTGCAATAGTGTTCCTCTCAACTTCATCCTGCCTCAGCGGAGTGGGGGGACCCACGGAGCCACTGCAGCATCTGAAACCATTGCCGAGATTTGGGAGTTAAGCCTATACATGGGAGACAGCATGGCCTAGGGGGCAGGGGTCTAGCCAAAGAGTTGGGAGGATCTGGCTCTGACGTCCACCTGCTGTGAATCATGTCACATCTATGTGCCTCAGTTTCCCCACCCATTAAATGATGGTAATGATCATTACCTTTCTTTGTAAAGAGCTTTTGAGAGCTAAAGAGGAAAAGTGCTATATCAGAGCCAAAGAAACATCCCAGCCTGCCTGTTGTCTATTCTTTCCTTCCTTCCCCCCCTCTTTCTCTGCTGTTTACAGGACATCCCCCACTGCAGAACCTCAGCACTGACCTATAAGGTCTCCTCCTTATAGCTAAATACACACATCCAACATGCACCCACATCTTAGACTTTGGGGGGCTGTATGAAATGGGGCCAGACTTTTAACCAACCCCAGGTTTTATGTGGAAAAGGAAACACATGCACCGGGGTGGGATATCATAACGCAAAGACCGGCAGCCCTGACTGTGCCCGGTTTGGAGCAAAACTGACGAGCGAGCACAAGTCACTTCTCCGATGTGCTCCTAATGATGCACAGGCTCCTCCCACCCCCCTCCCTGCATCACACCCATAAGGCACACAGCAAGCCAGGCTCTTGGTTCCACTAGATAATTGTATTCCCATAGGCAGGGGCTCAGAACCAAGGGGCTGAGTCTCCATGGACTGGTAGCCCAGGGAGCCATTGCGGAGGGGAGCTTGAAATGTTACTATTCTGATCTGGTGAGGCTGCGGACAGCTCCTCAAAAGTGTGTAGGTGTCTAATTCCCATTGATTTCTAAGGGAGTCTGGTACCTTTGAGGATCTGGGCCTAGCTTGCCCACTTCACACCCCTCTCAGCGTAGGCACCGGGTGCGTGGCCATGAGGAATCAGACCCCAAGGGTCCAGTAGCAGAGAAAGTGAGAACTAGGATCGGGCTATGTCTCTGGCCTTCCCGCCTCCCGGGATGAGCCTGTGCCAGCTCCCTGGGGGTGCACTCACGTCGGTTAAGGCCGCGTTGATGTAGTTGTTACTGTCCCCGTCCATGGAGATAAGGAAGGGAAGGCATCGGTCCGGAGGCAGGACGTCCATGCTGCGGTTCTTCTCCCGGTTCCGCGGCAGGAGGGCGATGCTGCACTCCTCCACGTCCAGGTGGGGCGTGACCGAGTTCAGGGTCTGCGAGGCACACAGCGCCGGGGTTACTAAACCCATCCCTCCCCCGCAGGCTCCCCTTTCCATCTGGACTAGACCCAGCCTGCGACTTGCACTAACAGGGCTGCTCTGCTCAGCAGCAGAGCTCCCTGGGGCGTGGGCTCTCAGCAGAGCTCCCTTCTCCGTGCAAGGCCAGCATTGACTGAAGCCTCAAGGGAGAAGTGAGGGAAGGCAGCTCTCTGGTTGCCTGGTGACACCCCACCTGGACAGGGGCTTCTGGCCTCCCACAGGCAGATGCTGTTCGTAGTAAGAGGTTGAGTCTGAGCTGGGGAGCGGGATGGGGGCAGGGAACAGGGCAACAGGACACTTGGTGGCTTTGAACTGTAGTTCCTAGGAACGTCTTGCCCCCAGGAAGGACTGGCAGTGTCTCTGTAACCTCCCAAGGGTGAATGGAGCCCCCCGGCCCAGAGAAGCTTCCTGGGTGCTTACCTGGAATTCCTCCCGCAGCTGCGAGGAGTTGCTCTGCGGTTCTATCCTGACCATCTCCTTGTACGTCGGCTTGAATTCGCTGACCGGGATGGCAGTTTCCCCACACAGGCAGGCTTCCAGGATGGCGTCGTGGATGAAGACATACTGCTCCTTCAGGGGGAGGAACGACACCAGCATTAGCAATGGGCTCCGGGAGGGGAGCGGAGAAGGGGGCCCATTGAAGAGGCCCCAGACACACCAGGACTCACTGTTCCATCAGGGGCACATATACAGTACAAACGCTGACTCTGTTGCCCTGAGCTGCCGCTTTGCCTAGGTGAAGTGGCTCAGCATTGCCCACCTGGGGAGCCCTCTGGGAAGGATTATGCCAAATGTCCATGGCTCTCCAGACCCCGCAGGCTTTGTCATGTTTGCTGAGGCCATTCCTGGAAGGACATTGCCAGACATGGTGGCAGGGATGGGTTTTTTGCTTTCCATGGGAGCATCAGAGGATGTTATGGAGACAGAGCAGCAATACCTGATGCAGGAAGGGCTAATTAACTAAGATTAAGCTTCACTAACTATTTTAATTGACTGCTCACTCAGGGCCAGGACTTAGGGAATCCCTGTATAGGGAACACAGGCTGGTAGCTAGGGAGTCAGAGAGAACCACAGGATCTGCCTGTGTCCAGCAGCCTCAGTAACAAGTCTCCTTTAGATGCATCCCAGCCTAGTCCTGTCTCTCCTCCTGGCACCAGACTGTGGTGGATACAGAGAAGGGAGGGGAACAGACTCTGCACCTGATACCAGATCTGGGAATCCTGTTGTTAAAAGGCTTTACCCTCCCTACACACCTCCGTCTGGATCATGTTGATTCTCCGCGAACACAGCGTCTTCACGCAGTTGTAAATGTCCACAACGCCCTCGCACTCAGCCATGTCCAGCATCACATCCAGGACGATGTAACAGCCTGTCCTCCCGGTGCCAGCACTGGGGCAATGGGGAGTGGGAGGGAAACAAACAAATACAGGATCAGTAATTACATGGGAGTAAAGCCAGCAAAACCTATCGGTCACGTCAAATGACAGCATGTGTACACATGACACATAGACACAACACACCCACACACGGCACGACATGACACATGACACAGAAACACATTCAGGCACCAGCTCAAAACCTCGCCAGTCCCTCCTACAGACAGACCAGGTGGAAGAAGCTTAAGTTATCCCTACACTGCAATCACGGAGTGCCGACCCAAACGACCTGTAATCTGTCTAGGCTGGATATTGGAGCAGCCCAGCTGCAGCAGTGCATGTTTCAGCCTGGACTAGCCGCCCGAGTAATCGCCCGGGGTCCTGGGTGGGTTTGTGCAGCCTGTACTGAAGTCCGTGCTGCCACAGCTTCACCGTTAGGGTACCTGAGCCACCTGGATTAAGACTAGTTTAGGTCTGGCCACCTGAGCTGTACCCCGGGTCTGCAGTGTAGATATACCCTTAGAAACATCCCAACCCTGCCCATCACACTCACCCCATCAGACAATCCACTTGTCTGAGCCATACCAATCCCCAGCATGCCAGGATTTACTCCCCCTGTCCTCTTTTCCCAGAGGCTTTTACAGTGAAATGCTAATTTCTGGGGCTGATGAATCACTCCCCGTGATTATCAGTGATTACAGACTATGGGGACTAATCACACTCCTTGTCTCCAGTGAATGAATACTGATGAGGCAATTGACAAGGAGAAATCAAATAAAAAATCCCTCTCATTCATCAGCTCCTCCTTGTTTGCCCAGCTGTGAACCCGACGCAAAGGAAGTCTGGGACACTCTGATGGATGGTCAGAGAGGACAGGCACTTTCTGTTCCGTTTCAGGTTCAAACCAGAGGCCTGGCCACTCATTCCTGGCCCTGATCTTCTCCTTGAGCCTCACCAGTCATTGCATGGAAGATCTCCAAGAAATGATGTAACAGGAGTCAGGAGCAAACTCAAATCCCTACCAATGTAGGTTAACTGGAACCTAGTGGGAAGACCAGTACTGAGCAGAGACTGAGGAGTTTATTTGAAGGGAAACAACTCCAGCAGCTGGGAGCATATAAATGGAAAGGAAGGAAGCACTGAGGGGAGAGCTGAGAGCCTGAAAGAAGGCAGAGGTAGGCAAAACTAGCTGCTGCTAGCTCACAGGGGACCACCCAGTGACAATGATTCAATATTCTCTTCCACATCCTGTCCTGAACTGCTGAGTTGTGTTGCCATGTGCTGCTAAATAGCTTCCCTGCTCCACCCTAGAAGTGGTTGCATTTCTGTGAAAAGCAGGGGATTCCTGGAAGAGACCACCAGCTGGTGGCTGTGGAGGGAAACTCTAAAAGAGGAGTTTGTGGTCTTAAATTGAGTATTTACAAGTGGCCAGCTGTCCACATTCCCGTGAAAAACCCATCACAGCTGGGACTCACTGGCCTCCTTGATAAAGCGTGCTCTAGGAATTATTTGGTGGGAGTTCTCTGGCCTGTCCTATGGACAGGGACAGACTAGATGGTCACAATGGTCCCTTCTGGCTTTCAAATCCAAGAATCTCAGTAGAGCGGTCCTGAGTCTAACTGGCCAGGGGGACTGAACAACACACTCTCAAGTGACAGCTCCGAAGCAGGGTTAGATGCTGGCTTGAGGGGACAGCATGGGAGATGTTTGTACTGAGACTGAACAGGGGCTTTCAGGCTCTGGGTCAACATGGATTCATTTCACCAGGCTGTAAATTCACGTCAGGAGAACACGCAGGCCCCTGTGCAGTACTCCAAATCGCAAGTGCTTGAAATATACACCCTCCCCTAGCTGCCTCCTATTTCAGAGGCACCTGTTACCCATCAGCCTGGGTAAGAACATTTTACAGCTCAGTACGTTCATGCAGAGACATCCAACCCTGAGCCATAAACCAGAGACTCCTTACCTGCTGCAGCCAAGTCACACATTTCATAGCTCCCTGTTAAATATTTTATTTTCAATCCAAGCATCCTACACTCCAAGCCAAAGCGCTCTAGGACATGATTCTATGGGGCAGACCCCATCCCCTTGCTCAAGTCCTCCCACTTCTAGGGAGCTTCCAGTGCTCACAGCCAGCCTCTCCAAATGCAGGAGTCACATGACGCCTATGAGCGCTGCGTCCCCTTCCACTGCCCGGCAGTGAAATCTCTGGGGTTCTCCAAGCAGCTGCAGCTGGTTCTTACCTGCAGTGGATGACTATAGGCCCTGTGTCGGGGGGTGTGGAAACCTTCACTCTCCGGATGAAGGCCAAGAGCCCGGTGGCGTGGTAAGGCACCCCGTGTTCGGGCCACGACGTGAAGTGGAACTGCTTCACCTCATGCCTCGCTGAGTAGCCCCTCTGCAAAGGAAGCACAAGGCAGGGTGAGGCCAGAGGAATCCCGGAGGCAGGAGCCAAGGTCTGGGTCTGGCTTTGCTGGCTCACATGCTAGTGATCTGGAGCACCTGACAGGTTGCCGCTCCGAGCACGCTCCTCCCTGGCCCTGCACCTCTGTTCAGTGTGCGGGGAGGGGGGCATGCACCCAGGCATGGGTTCTTGTTGTTCTGGACGTGCTGTGAGGCATGGTGCCAGCCCCAGTTGCCGACCCTGAGGCAGTGATTCAGAGTGTATCCATTCAGCAATGCCACCCTCTCCTCCATGCTGGGACACTCTCCTTCCCCTGTGCAGGTCCCTGTGCCACTACCCCCTGCCACCTGAGCCCAGGCCTTCTTTGCAGCCCTCAAGGGCATGAGGGCTTTGCTCTTCAAACACCCTCCCCCTGCCCCATCTTTGACACGGCACATCCCCAGCACTCCCTGGGCAGCCAGAGTCCTGGGGTCACTGTGTCATGGCCAGGAAAGGCTTCCAGCTGGCTGGCAGCACTGCCCCCTCACTGCACCCCAGAGATGACAGGATGTGAGTGTGCGAGCCACGGGCCGGGCATGCTGCACTCTAAAGAGACAATCCTGCAGCGATATCATGCCAGGAGACCCTACCCTGACATTGCTCCCGTCACGTCACCAGCGAGGCTGCCCTTGCTGGGAGGGAACAAAGGACAGCAGCGTTTTAACAGCCAGTTAACTCCTGTGGCTGTGTACGAGAATGCGCCTGTTCCCTACTGGCCATGTCATTGCATTTCCTGGGATGAGCGTGCCCAGGTGCTGCCGAGTGTGCGGTCACTCATGAACAGACAGGGGTGGGTGTGAGTCTCCATGACCCTACACCTTGGGCAGTCATTTTCACCAGTCAGGGCTAGGTTAGGGTTAGCGGGTTAGAGTTAGCTTAGGGGGTTAGGGTTGGCTTAGGGGTCTAGGGTGATAATTTACACACACAGTGCCCTGGTGTAAACGGAGGGAAGAATCTTGCCCCATACCTCTAGCGCCCCCTAACAAGATACAGCGTTCACAGTTCTGCGTGGGCCCCGTGGATTAACCCCCGCAGGGATGAGCTAAGTAGCAATTGCTAAATCTTGCAAGCTGGCAGTGCCATGGACAGATGTTCCTGGTACCCTACAGCCACATAGTCTCAGCTCTTTTTTCGTCAGCGACGATGGGGTTAAAAACAGACAACCCGTGATAAGCAGCCCTTCTGCACAGGCCTCCGGGGCACCAAGCAATGGCCTGGTAATGAATGCACTTGTTTCCAGGAAGCTGTTTGTACCTAGCTCATAACGAGACAGTAATTTCGTGTTCCTGTAGATTAGGGGGTACATTACACTTGTTATATCCCAAGGAACCATACCGTACAGTAATTGCCATGCAACCTGCACTCCACACTAGAGGATGGAAACAATCGTTCATTCACTCTGCAATTACATAGTGCTTACCCTAAAATTAGATGATCAACAGTGACCATGTAAATAACGAGCAGTTCTACCCAGCCTGCTCGGAGCACGCCTCCTACCAGCCTGACGGCCATGAGCACTAGAGACACAGCGCATGGCTTGGAGTGGGGTACAGAGAGTCTCACTATGAGTTTTGGGGTGCAACTGAGCCATGGGAAACTCACGCTGAACAGTAAGCAAATTGCAATCTTCCTAAAGTGAGACAGAGCGGACAGAAAAATAGGCTCCCTAGGAGAAGAGGGGGAAGCCCCACTGTTTGGGGCATTTAAATGGGCCAGGACACAGCCCAGGAGAATCATAGAATTATAGACTAACAGGGTTGGAAGGGATCTCAGGAGGTCATCTAGCCCATCTAGCTCAAAGCAGAACCTAATCCTCATCTCAATCATCCCAGCCAGGGCTTTGTCAAGCCTGACCTTAAAAACCTTTAAGGAAGGAGATTCCACCACCTCCCTAGGTAACACATTCCAGTGCTTCACCACCCTCCTAGAGAAAAAGTTTTTCCTGATATCCAACCTAAACCTCCCCTACTGCAACTTGAGACCATTACTCCTCGTTCTGTCACCTGCTACCACTGAGAACAGTCTAGATCCATCCTCTTTGGAACCCCCTTTCAGGTAGTTGAAAGCAGCTATCAAATCCACCCCCCCCATTCTTCTCTTCTGCAGATTAAATAATCCCAGTTCCCTCAGCCTCTCCTCATAAAACATGTGTTCCAGTACCCTAATAATTTTTGTTGCTCTTCGCTGGACTCTTTCCAATTTTTCTACAGAATGTACTGTAAGGAGCGATGCTGCCCTGGCCAAAGAGGGAGTGGAGGACCTTAGGTCTTGTATCGGGTACTCCAACCAGTTCATCCTTACAGAGCTGACCCCAAGCCCATTGAAGTCAATGGAAGTCTATCCACTGACTAAATTAGGCTTTGGTTCAGGCCCTTGGTGAACAAGTAACCCACTTCAACATATCAAGACCAACCCCAGCATCCTGGGCCAACTTCTGCTCTCATATACCCCAGTGTAATCCAGAGTGACTCCAGTGAAGTCAATGCAGTTACTCCAGGTTTATACTCCACTGCTGTATATGAGAGCATTGTTTATTTGCTGGGCTCTAGATGCACGTGCATGGTGGTAGCTCTCTACATGTCAGTCCCTGGTTTAGCCTGGCCCCCGGCATCTGCAAAGTGCTTGCAGACTTTGCTTGCTGGCAGCATCCCGTTCCCTGGGAAGCACAGGGGATTATCTGATACAAGACAGGGAGCAACCTAACCTGGGATAGAACAGGCCTCCCACATCCACAGGGATGAGCCAGCACAACGCAGGCACTTACCCTCTCCAGGGCGAACGTCCGGACAGCATATTCCGCCAGCATCTCCGATTTGACCAGGGTGATTTTGATGTCTCCGTACATCTCGGAGTCGTCGGGCCAGTACTTGGAACACTTCACCTGCCACAAGCAAACAGACCACGCTGTAGCACCGTGGGAGGATGGGCCCTAGCAGAGCCAAAGCTGTCGGGGAGAGGAATGGAACTGGTCCCTTACCCTTCCCACCTCCACCAGCTTGGTGACCATCACGATGCTGGAACAGTGCTCTTGCCACACCATGCGCCAAAAATCGTACACCATTTCCTGCTTGGGGCCTGGGGGACAAAGAGGAAAAGAACTTAGACCCCATAGAGGAAACCACTATCCTTAGATCCCACTATGCCTCCCCGAGATCAGGGCCCCAGTGGGTTAGGATCTGTATAGACATATACCAAAAAACGGACCTGGCTCTGATGAGCTTCCAGTCTCAATATCATGCTATTTCCCTTTCCCCCTGTTCACTTTTTTTGGTAAATAAAACCCCTTGGGAGTCAAGCTAAAATGTCTCTCCTCACTGAAATGGTATCTTCCCCTGCTGACAACATTTTCTCTTGTTATTGTAGGGTTGCATGTGAGTGGTGGGCTGGTCACACTGGCTTGTTATTACAGTGCCACTTGTGCACACCAGTTCATTATTGTAGGGTTGCCTACACTCAGTGGGGTTGCATGCAGCAATTTTTTTTTCTTGCAAGGCTGCCTGTGGGTTTTGGAATTGAGTGCACTGCCTTGCCATTGTAGAGCTGCACATGAGAGGTGGGCTGTGCACACTGGTTTGTTATGGTAGGGTGGCTTGCAGGCAGTGGTTGGTTCTGACAAGGCTGCCCATGGACGCTAGCTTTGCATCTCATGTTATGGTAGGGTTGCTCCTGAGCACTGATCTGTGTGAACTCATTTATAATTGCTGGGCTGGTTGTGATAGCTGGAACCCTTTGATCTGAGCACAGTCCTGGTGAGCCACTGAAGTGTTGTGTTGGGATGAAAGGATTAAGGAAGCCCGCCTCTTGTCCCCTGACATAGCCCCTAGCCAATGAGAATGGAATGTCCCTTCACAGAGAATTCAGTTCATTGGTCATCTTTTCAATCAGACCCGGTAGTCGTTTCCACTTTGGGAGTGAGCCAAAGGCCACTGAAGTCAACTGGAGTCTTTCCATTAATTTCAACATGCTTCGGATCAGGCCTAAATAACTCTGTAGTGTTTCTGAGCCCCATTTGGCCTGCAAAGGCCCCGGGCATCCTGCAGGGAGAACAGGGCTGCGCGCGAGGATCGCAAGTGATTGTTATTCAGTAGGAAATTTCCAGCCAGCATTTGGTTTGGTGCTAATGTGCTGGGATCAGAAAGTACAGTTGCCAGCCCACCCTGCACTGAACCACAGATTTAATCTCCACATTACAAACCACATCCCCTGGGGGGAAAGCTGCAGGTCACTGGACCCCCGAGCACTGTCTGCCCAATGGCTCTGGGAGAGGCAGAGAATGAAAGACAAAGCCAGGAGCTCGAAGGCACTTTACCTTGAGTGGCTATGAAGTGGTTGGACCTGTGGTAACCCTGTAATGGAACAAGATTCTGTTAAACCTCTAGGGAAGGAGACCTGGTCGAGACACAGCTGATGAGCCACCCGCAGTGGGGGCTGCCATGGAGACCCTGTTCCTATTGACCAAGTTGATGGCCAGCTCACCAGAGGACTGGACCATGGGGAGAGGGTAAAGCCCATGGCACAGAGTGACTACTTGGCAGCCCTATGCATTTCCCCGGGCAGGGGGAATGCTCAGGCCGGTGAGATTTCCCCTGCAGTGATCTCAGAACAAACACCATCCTCTGAACACGGGTATTTGTACCGGGCATAAAGCCTCTTGCTCAGAACTCTCCTGGGTCCCAGACAATGCCAGGCTGAGAGAGACTGACTGCCCTCTGAGGCCAGGAGGAGGCTAGTTAGTAAGACGCCTGGCTTCGATCCGAGACTCCCTGACGCTCCATGCCCCAGATAAGCTAAGAGTTTCCAGCAAGCCAGACCTGGGGCTTGTTGCCTTCTCTAAAGGCCACTCTCAGCTGAAAGCCCCCAGACACAACCTTCCTTAAACACAGGTTCCCAGCCAGGATCAACAAGCACCCCCAGTCCACACCAATAAGGATGCTAGGCAAACTCCAGAGACACCCTAGAGGGGGGCGGGGGCTTTCTGACATCATCCCCTAGGTTCTGTCTACATCAGGAGCTGACGGCGTGATGCCCGGCTTGCGTAGACAGACATGTCAGCGGAGTAACAGGCTGGCTGGCCCAAGTACAAACCCACCCAGACTCCACGGACATATCCTTGGGGTGGCTACCCTGTCACTGCTGCCTGTGCGACCATGGCTACATGACTATTTCTAGCGCACTAGCTAGCTGAGAGTTCACACAAGTACGTGTGAGCTGGGGATCACACCTGGAGCACCAAGTGGCGACGTAGCCATAGAAATGTAGGGCTGGACAGGACCTCAAGAGATCATCTAGACCATCCCCTTACTCTGAAGCAGGATTAAGTCTACCTACACCACCCCTGAGAGGTGTTTGGCACATGGGCATGACCCTGGGGAATTCCTCTCTCAGTAGCTATGGGGTAGGCAGTAGTGCGAGAGCAGCCCCTTTCAGCAGGGACGGGGAGAGAAGGGAGAGGGCTGGGAACTATAAAGAATGAGGAAGGATGGGCAGGGGGTGAACGGGGGAGGGAGTAAAGAGGACTTGGAAAAGGGGAGAGACGAGCAATCCAAGAGGGGGGCAGGAGTTTGAAAAAGGGTCAAGTGGGGAAGAGGAGTCCAAGGGGGGAAACAAGACCTCAAAAGAGGGGGGTGGAGGAGAGAGAGATTTCACTGTAGAATCCCCCAAGGTCACCCCACCAACATGCTGGAGCAGATTCTGTGACCCCCTCTGCACCGCTCTCTACTCCAATTTGCTGTCGAAAGCCACTCACCTGGCCCTTTCTACCTACAGCCGGGCGGTGTCCACAGCACAGAAGCCAGAGAGACAATCAAAGCCCTGGCCTGGCATTCAGAGGCCAGGCGTCTCGGTCAGAGGCTTCCTGCTTACACAAGCGGCGCCGACAAACATTTGAAGGCTGTGGGTAATGTCACCATGAGAGCCCTGTTAATAATATCCCAGTCCGAAGCAGCCATGTGGACCTGGGTAATGGCCCACACTCCTCATTCATCTGAGCCAGTTACTGCAAACAATACTAACTCTGAGTAGGGAAGTGTCAGCCCAAACAGCAGAGCAAATCTTAACAAGGCCAATAATAGAACCAGGAGGGCTCCAGCTGCAGACCCATCATGTGCAATTTCAGCAGGGTTTGTTTCCAGGGGTCGGTTTGCTGGTATGGGGGAAGCTGACTTGATCATGCTTTAATGATGCAATCGCTGGAGATCAATAAGGAAATAAAAACACAACACCTTCCGACGACAGCCGGACTGATGGGCAGACATACAAATAAAAACCCTCGGCTCCGTCAGGCTGCAGAAGGGGGGACACTGAGCCAGCCTGATTTTCATTGGTGCATAGGCCTCTCTAGCTGCTCCAGGGCTGTAAAGAGTCTTGTCTGCGTTGGACAGTGTGATACAGGTGGAGTTATCCAGGCAGATATGATGGGGTGCCTGTGATAGGAGGGGGCTGGACTCCAGGATCCAAGAGGTCCCTGCTAGTCCTGTGTGGACATGCTTATTCCAGTACTGACTCATAGGTTCCAAGGCTGGAAGACACCATTGGGATCACCTAGCCTGACCCTCTGTGGAACACAAGCCAGAGACCTGCCCCAAGACGCTCCCTTGCGCAGAGCTTTAGAAAAACATCCTAGCTCAATTTAAAAGACGAGCAGCTTCTTTTGGATCATTTGTTTAGTTTAACCTTCTTTCCAAGCTTCGTAAGCTAAACCAAAAGCAGCCCTTGCATGTCCGCCGGAGAGACAGACCTGTAGCACTGCACCAGTTTGAAGTCGCACCGAAAAATCTTTCCCATGTAACCAAGGCCTCAGTGCCGATGACAATCCAGTCCTCTCTGCCTGCTCCTATGGCCACCACTCCGCTGTACCCATGTGCTATTGCTGAGCCTGATTCCCAGGTCATACAAGCAGTCTCTGTAAGAGGCAGGACTTGAACTGCAGCCTCCTGAGGGGCAGCTGAGTGCCATTTAACAGGCACCTGTACACATCTACCCCACTTGCATCAGGGCCAGAGCACAAGTGGGAAGGAAGTCCCCAGGTTGGTGTCTTGGGAGGAGTAAAGGAAAGTGGACGAAAAGTGAGGAGAGGGATACAGGCTACTTACTTCTCGGTTTATCCGAATCTTAATGATCCCAATTGGACACAAGTAGAAAAGAAAAAGAGACCAGAGACAGGAAGATTAGTAAGGTACAGTCCAAGAGATGGATTAGAACATGGCAACCATGGGAGCGGGTCACAGATGACAGATAGCGGAGAAAAGAAGCAGCAGGAACGGCCCATGTGGGACTCAGTGTTGCTCCTGCTACCCCACTGGATCAGCTCGGCAGAATGAACTAACTGGGACAGCCCATCCCCCTAGACCCTATAGGGGCATTGCTCAGCCAGGGGGACACCCAGCTGCAATGGGGAGTGGGGAACGAGGGTCCTTGGCTCCAGTTCAGGAAAGAATTTGCCAAAGAAGTTCTGTGTGAGCCCCCAGGTTTGCCAGGCTCTCACTGCAAACTGAGCGGTGCTGGCAGGCCCAGGAGAACCACTGCGGCGCTTCATATAATAATCTATGGACTGAGGTTGGACTGAATTCCCAGGCAAACAGCTCGAGGGATGGATACATCTGGCATGATCCAGGATAGATTCCCTCATCACTCTGCCCATGCACCCTTCCCAGATTACTCCAGCCCTCGGCTCCCCACCCAGCTCTGCCTGTGTCCCTCAGCCTGACCCACTGGATACCCCATCACCCCAGCCCTGGGCTCCCCACTGAGCCCTGCCTGTGCCCTCAGCCCGACCCACTGGATACCCCATCACTCCATGGGCTCCCCACCCAGCCCTACCTGTGCCTTCAGCCTGACCCACCGGATACCCCATCACCCCAGCCCTGGGCTCCCCACCTAGCCCTGCCTGTGCCCTCAGCCTGACCCACGGGATACCCCCATCACTCCAGCCCTGCCTGTGCCCTCAGCCTGACCCACTGGATACCCCCATCACCCCAGCCCGTCCTGTGCCCTCAGCCCAACCCACTGGATACCCCATCACTCCATGGGCTCCCCACCCAGCCCTGCCTGTGCCCTCAGCCTGACCCACTAGATATCCCATTTCCCCAGTGCTGGTCTTCCCACCCAGCCATGCCTGTGCCCTCAGCCCAACCCACTGGATACCCCATCACCCCAGCCCTGGGCTCCCCACCCAGCCCTGCCTCTACCCTCAGCCCGACCCACTGGATACCCCATCACTCCATGGGCTCCCCATCCAGCCCTACCTGTGCCCTCAGCCTGACTCACTGGATACCCCATCACCCCAGCCCTAGGCTCCCCACCCAGCCCTGTCTGTGCCCTCAGCCTGACCCACTGGATACCCCCATCACCCCAGCCCTGCCTGTGCCCCTCCGCCTGACCTGGCGTTTTCCCTGATATTCCATTTCTGGTACCCTCCACACACGGGATAGAGCTCAGTCCATGGGGTGGGGAGGAAAAGACCACAGAGGAAAGAGGGAATGAATGAGAGAGAGAGAGGAGCAGAAGGGGGAGATGGGATACTGGGGCACTGCTGGGAGGAATAGCAAGAGCCAAAGAACACACATCGGGCAGGCTGTGGAAGCAGAGTTGTGCTGGGCCCTGGGCACTGTCATGCAGGGTGCAGTGGGTTAGTTAATCAAACCTCCGGACATTCCTCCCACGGGATCCCACCTCCCTCCACGCGCTGCTCAGATTTGCAGAACCATCCCTTGCAGAACATGCATGGCCACACATGGACGCTGCGAGGTCCACACGCCACCCCTCCCATCCCCCTGTGAGTGCACTGCGAGGACCCTGAGGTTGGGCCCAGAGCCCCCCGGGTACTCACATCGATGTAGTTAGCATTGATATAATCCGAATTGGGGTCCCCGAGCAGCGGGTGCAGCTTGACTCGATGTCGGTCGTCTGGAGAGCAAGTCAGACAAAGAGGCTGTGACAGTGCAGAAAGGGGGCGGCAGGCATGGAGACAATGGCCCGTGGTCCCTGCGCGGCTCCAGCCCGGCTCTCTGTGCCCTTCTGAGCACTCCCCTTGGGGGAACGCAGCTTCTTATCAAAGATCTGCTGATGTCGCTCACTCCTGATCCGCAGCCCCCTGCTACTCCAGTCCTGCCTCTCCTCCACCCCAAGTCTCACCGATGTCCCTCGCTCTGGACCCATAGCCCCCCTGCTATTCCAGTTCTGTCCCCTTCCCTGCCCCCATCAATGCCTCACACCTGACCAATAGCCCCCTGCTATTCCAATCCTGCCCCCATCGGTACCCCTCACTCCTGACCCATAGCCCCCTGCTATTCCAATCCTGCCTCCATCACTGCCCAGGCATGGCCAGGTGGCTGTGCGGGCTGCCCTGTCCACAGGTGCCGCCCTTGCAGCTCCCATTGGCCGCAGTTCCTGGCTAATGGGAGCTGCGGGGGTGATGCTTGGGGTGGGGGCAGCGTGCAGAGCCCCCTGGCTGCCCCTATGCATAGGAGCTGGAGGGTAGACATGCCGCGGCCTCCGAGAGCCACGACACATGCGCAACAGGGCAAGCCCCGACCCCACTCCCCAGCAGGAGCTCAAGGGCCGATTAAAACATCTGAAGGGCCGAATTGGCCCCCGGGCTGTAGTTTGCCCACCCCTGATTTAGAAAGGTGTGAGCACACTCATCTGCTGCCAGGGGCTGAAAGAGGGTGTTTGAGCAGGGAGGAGTTGAGAGTCATCCTCTCCTCCTCCCCCAGAGCAGAGGCGCCTGCGGTTGGCCTCTGTGACATGCTTGACACAATTTGCTCCCACTCTGCAGCCATGTGAACACCCAGGAGCAATTTGTATAGCAGAGAGAGGAGCCAGATATATTTAGAAGCAATAAAAATAACTGGGGGGAAGGTATTTCAGAGCAGCCTCAATGCGGTGATACAGCTTTGGCCGAGTTTTGAAACACTTTGGATCAAACTGGCTTTTTGTGCCCCACCCTAGGGTGCACCCCACATCACCCCCCGCCCTGGCACCCCCTAAATCACAGCAAGGTGATAAGCACTGGGGAAGATCTCCCCCTGACATACCCTCCCCTCTCCCCAAAGTGGGGCAGCAGACAGAGCAAGGAGGTTCTTTGGGAGGGGGCTGATGGGTTGGTATAAACCAATATGTCCTGGGGTTAGCCCCAAACTTAGCCTCCTGACCGAATTTCTATCCATGAAAGAATTGGCCTGGATGTCACAAAATCCACAGGTCAAGCCCATTTTCCTTGTGAGCCTGCAGCATAGAAAAGCACCCCTCCGGTGTTCCTTTGGGGGTTTGCAATGGAGAGAGGAATGCGGGGAAGACATTGCGTTTATAAGGGACTGCACTGCGTTGGGACATGGCCTTGCAATGCTTCACTGCTATGGGAATACTGCCCCTGGGGACGACGGGAATTCCACAGCAGCCCTAGACTGGGAAACACGAATCTCTCCCCTGAGCTTTGCACAGCGTGGCCTCTGGCAGAATGGCTCTGGGTCACCATTTGTCACAGATTCCCTGCGGCACTGCTCCGTGTCGGCCCAAGGCTCAGGGGTGGCGCCCGCCTCTTCCTGGTGGTGGGGGCTGGCTTGGGCCTTAGCCCCACCTTGCCACGAGGCCCCACCTCCTGCTCCTCCTCTGGCCCTTGAGACCCCGCCCCTGGCCAGGCCAAAAGCCAGAGCCGGGCAGTAGTATGAACCATGCAGGGAGCCTGGGCCGCTGTGGGGAGCCCCGGAGTCCTGGACCCTCCACCTGCCCTGGGCAGTGCGCCCCCGGGGGGCAGGGACACAGACCAGGGGCTGCTTTTGGACACCCCAGCCCACCATCCAGGGCAGGTGGAGGGTGCAGGGTTCCCTATAGTACCCCAGGCTCCCTAGGCGGCTCTTATCATGGCCTGGCTCCAACTTCTGGGCTGTCCAGGGACTTGGGGGAAGAGGAGGAGCAGGGCCAGGGCCACAGAGGCGGCCGGGCTCCTGCATGTGTCCCAGTTTTGCATTTTGAAAAGGTGGCCACGCTAGTGGAACGTACCCTGGCTGTCGGGGTAGGGACCTGGCCATGGGACCATGCCAGAGGAGTAAAGCACTAGGACTCCAGCAGGAACAAGCCTTTCCGGTCTCTTCTGTTCTTTAAGAGCCAATCGCTTAACCTTAGCATGTGTATCATGTCCACATCTGTCTGTTTTCTTACCCTGTAAGCTCCCTGGGGCCAGAAAATGGCCATATAAGAGTTGGGTATTAATTAATAGCAAAAAGTGTTCGTACAGCACCTAGTGCCGCGGGGCCCAACTTGTCCGTAGCCTTTGAGCACCACCAAACGTGTCCTATACTAGTAAGTTCTCTCAAGGCCAAAGGAGCCAGTGATGCACACAACTCCAGCCCGTGAGCTAGACTCAAAGGCACAGAATGAATGGAAACCGCACCCCATAGACAAAGTGCCCCGAGCACGGGGATAGCTGCTGCACTCCACCAGCCCAACACATTCGCTCGGTTTCTTCCCCGCAATGAATTTGATAGATTTTACCCCGTGGGGAAGCTGCCCCGCCCCCCAATCCTGGCCTGACTGACCGCAGTTATTCCGCTCCACAGCCAGCCGCTCTGCAAAGCTTTGCCAGCTCCTCTCCGTCCTGCCCTGGCTCATCCCGTTATTCCAGATGTGCTCTCCCAAGACAACCCTGCTAGTGCCCTCAGCCTTCCTATTCCAGTCCTGCCCCAGCCCATTGCACAGCTCGGCCAGTGCACAACTGTCACGACCTACCGCCCCGCGCTTCCCAGCTACTCCCCACACATGGCTCTGCCAGTGCACCTCATTCGCGATGCCTGGCCCTCTGCTGGGATGAGGTTCTGTGAAGCAAATCTCTGGGAGGGACAGAAATGAAACCAGCAACCGGAACAACACCCAGGAACAAAGCCCAACCTAGGTCCAGGGAGTGAAGAGGCTAGCCCGTTCACCTGCTGTGCACCAGCGCATCACCCCTCCGCACCCCTGTCACCTGTGCATTGCTAGGACACTCTTTGCAGAGGTTTCAAAGCATTCCAATATTAGGCAGGCAGGTTTATCTGTTGTTTTTAAAGCCTTTGTCTCAGACACTTACAGGTTGGCATGTGATCCTGCCTCCCTTTGGTCTTGTCTTTCTTCTTGGATGCATCCCAGCCTTCAAAGAAACTCTAAAGAAAGCAGAAAAGTCTATTATCTATCCAGGGAACAAATACATGGGATTCCCTCTGGCAGCCCCTGAAGCAAACGCCCCATCACACCTGCTCCAGGCTTAGGGTTGGGTGCAGTATCCATTGTGGTTTCGTTCAGCACTTTGACAGTGGAGTTGGCTGGGGGGCGAAGTGCGGATGACGTTTTTGGGGGCTGTCCTAATTGCTGATGAGGAGGATCCTGCACCCAACAAGCTGAACGCTCCAGGACATTAAAGGGTCCCAGAATAGAACTTTCGGGCTCATCACGATACAATGTTGAGCTGCAAGGTCGTGATGTCCCACCACACCTGAGGGATCTCATCACACCACTTCACAACGCTGCAGTAGACTGCGACTGAGTTCCTGCCATAACGTAGTGGTGATAAGAGGCTGCGTGGTCTATGGGAATGAACACAGTACCTCCTGAGTCCCAATGTCAATGGCTCACCATGCATCTTGGGGCAAGTCAGTTTGTCTTTCTGTGCCTCAGTTTCCCAATCTGCAAAATGGGGCTAAAGCCTACCTTACAGTCGTAGAGTTTAAAGCCAGACGCACCCACCACTCTGACCTCCTGTGTATCACAGGCTACCAGCACCACACAGCACCCGCACACTAAACCCAACAACCGAAATCAGACCGCAGTATTGCAACCCACAGGGGACGAGACTATTACGGGCCACAGGCAGAGAACAGGGACACCGAGGTAATCAGTGCCTGAGGCCCCATCAATGGCAGGGAAATGATAAGTGAAGTGTACCCAGATAACCGTGACAAGTGACCCCCACCCTCATGCTGCAGGGAAAGGCGAAACCCCCCCCAAGGTTCCTGCCAATCTGACCGGGGGGAAATTCCTGCCCGATCCCACATACAGTGATCAGCCGGACCCTGAGCACATGAACAAGAACCAGCTGCCAAGCACCTGAGAGAGAGAATGTCCTGTGCCACCTGAGAGTCCTGGCCCTCCCTGCCCAGTGTCCCATCTCTAGCCGTGGCCATCCCTGATACAACAGAGGAAGGAGATTAAAAAAACCTCCCAGAATACATTGGGGCGGGGGATGGGAATCCCTTCCTGACCCTGCAGATGGCTGGCTGTAACCCTGAAGCATGAACCCCTAGGAACGTAGGCCATAAACCGGACGAGAGCCCCAGAGCTCTTGAGCTCTGCCCCCCCACCATCACACCATTGCACTCATACATTTGTAAAGCTCTGTCATAGACCTAATTGCTTGCCCCACAACTCCTTTTGGGAGGCTGTTCCAAAACTGCACCCCTCAGTGGTTAGAAACCTTCTTGTGATTTCCAGCCTGGTTCATGGCCAGTTTATACCCATTTGTTCGTGGCCTTTAGCTTAAATAGCTCTTCACTCTCCCTGCTATTTACCCACTAACATATTTACAGAGAGCCGTCATATCCCCCCTCAGCCTTCTTTTCGCTAAACTAAACACACCAAGCTCTTCCAGTCTCCTCTCAAAAGACAGGCCCTCTACTCACTGATCCTCCTGGGTGCTCTTCTCTGCACCTGTTCCACTTTAAATTAAACTTTACGGACGATGGAGGACCAGAACCGTAAACGGTTTGCCAAACGAGGCCATACCACCGGGGTCCTGTCAAGCTTAACCAGTTCATGTTTGTGCAGCAATTTGAACATGCAATGCATTATCTAAGAACTAAGGACCCAATCCACAGTGATGTCATTGGTCTGCCACCTCCCAGCACCAACACCGCAACATTGCGACATACAAGTTTGTCCCATCAGAGCAACTCAAAGCAGGTCCCTCCAGACCGACTTGAAGGTGTCTGGATCTAGCCAGCTGGTCAGCGCTATACATGCAGGAATTCCTTCCTGAGCCTCACATGCAACTAATGAATGCCTTGAAGCCTGAATTTGATTAGCCTTATCAAGTGACAGCAATGAGAAAATCACACATTGCAAGAAGTGCCTTGGGGAAAGCATGCTGGGGTTTTTAGGGTCTCCCCTGGCACATGGCACATTGTCCAGCCACACCACACGCACCACAGTCCGATTTCCTTAAGCCAGAGGAAGTTGTTAGACGGTAAGCTCTTTGGGAGTGCATCATTCTGTGTGTTTCTGAAGCACCGAGAACAATGGGGTCCAGATTCTGACTGGGGCCTCCAAACACTACCCCAATCTGAATAGTCAATGCAATGAATCAGATTTCTGTCTGAGAACCAAATATTAATCACACCACTTTGCTCTCCTGCAGAAACATCAGCACAGGCTTCACAAACATCAAATCATTAACCCTCACTGCCCAACCACTACTTTGTGAGCCAAGCCTGTATTATTTGTCCTTAGAAGGGGAAACTGAGGCACTGGGCGGTGATGTGACTGGTTCCAGGGTAGGTAGTACAACAGTGGCAGAACAAGGACCAGAAGGAGTCCTGACTTTCAATCCGCTTCTTTAACCAAAGAACACTTCTGGGAGCTTCTATGTGCTGGATACAAATTTCAGTTGCATCCAGAAATCCCTGTTTCAGATCATTACAAATTGCTTATTTCTCCAGGTCTTTCCTTACCCTTTTTTCTCTCCCCATAGAAGTAGAACAGCCTGGTAGTAATAACAGCAACATTCATGGATCAGAATAAGAGGCAGAAAGTGGAAGGAAATTACATGTTTTCTCCCCACCCATAATATCGAAATGATTTTCAAATGAGGGTTCTGAGCCCATACAGCAGCTTGTCAAGCAGCCCTAATGATTATAACTAACCATGATTTGTCCAATACATAAAAGAGGGGGCAAAAAGATTCCTGCACTTGAAACAAGTGAACATTAAACAGTAATTTCACTGGGGGATTTCAATAGTCCAGCCTGTGGGACACCAAGGAATCGGGAAATCAGCCCTGCTATGCGCATTGTAGCAAGTGTCAGAAAGCAGATCTCACCATTATTCCTGCTTCAGCCTAATGGGGTAGGGACAGGGATGGAGGCATTAATGACTCTGGGGGCATACGCTCTACATTAAAACAAGAGGAGATCGTCTACACTGATCAGGCTGGGCTGCTGCTGTACAAAGGAACACAGTGGGTGTCTATCACAGGGCGAGAGTAGAGGAGAGAGAAGCACTCAGCACAATAGCAAGGGGTGGATCTGACATTGTCCTGCAGCCAGCTGTGCTGGACAAGGAAAGACCTGGGTTTGCAAAGGGAGAGCCGCCTACAAGAGCAGATCTGGGAGGGGCGAGCCCAGTATGCTGAAAGTTTCCTGGACTGTCTAGTAAATGGCTGACATGGCCTGGTTTTGGCCTAATTTGTTTCAGGGTATGACATCCCGGGAGCCGCCGGGGCGAGAGACTCACGCCACGCCATGGGAAGGCTGGGGTGCCGTGCCTGCTTGTGTATAATTTGGACCCGGATCCTCAAAGGTATTTAGGCACCAAACTCCCAGGAGAGTAAGGCACCTAAATATCTTTGAGGATCTGGGCCCTGGTGCCTCATGAGACGTCTGACCACAAACTCCCATTGTTCAGATGAGTGCTGTTAGATGTCTGCAGCATCCCACACTTGCAGAAATACCCTCAGGCCGGAGTCCCAGCAATCTGCCCCCAAGGTGACCTGGGAATCGAGCTGTCTGACTTTGCCCCGCCCCACCCCTCAGCTACGTCAGAGGTGGGTGTGCGAGGCGGGGTGGGCAAAGGGGATAAAAGCAAGGAGGAGCAGGCAGGATTCCCTGACCGCTCCCCAGCTCTCACCTCATACTCCTGCTTGAAGCCATAGCCTTCCGCTGTCTTCATCTGGTTGATGTGCTGGAGGAGATCGGCCACTCTGACGGCAGGGTGGAGCTGCCCGGTGTGGTATGGGGAGCCTTTGCGCCCACACTGGCGCCGTGGGGAACCTCCAAGCAAGCTGCTGGATTCGTTGACCACACTGCTGCGCTGGTCACCTGGGAGCCATGGGGGACACACACAGGAGGAGTTCAGAAGACGACATAGCGGGCTGGGTGCTCCTGGTTGATTTGCTCAATCTAAGCAGAGTTGGGCTGAGCTGGTACTTAGATAGGAGATTGCCCAAGGACGCTCAAACTTAATCCCATGCACCACTACAGACTAGGGACCGAGTGACTAGGCAGTAGTTCTGCAGAAAAGGACCTAGGGGTTACAGCGGACTAGAAGCTGGATAATAGTCACAGTGTGCCCTTGTTGCCAAAACGGCTAATGCATTTTGGGGTGTATAAGTAGGAGCATTGCCAGCAGATCGAGGGACATGATCATTCCCCTCTATTCGGCATTGGTGAGGCCTCATCCGGAGTACTGTGTCCAGTTTGGGCCCCACCCTACAAGAGATGTGGAAAAATT